>NC_056667.1:58408145-58711612 GCF_018350195.1 Panthera tigris
TTGGAGAGACCCCAGACATTGTTGGAGATCTAGCTAAGAAAATTTGAATGTATAATACATTTTGTTTTAGTTTAGTGAAATATATTTATGTAGTGCATATCATCACTTCCCATATATTTAAGTTAGTACTACTGCCTTGTTCTAGAATAAGAATAGCTTCCAGGAATCTTCCTTTTGTCCATTCTACCAATCTGACTGATGTTATGACTCATGGCTATGTGGCCAAAGCAATATGAATATGTTTTAAGGTGCCTAGCATCTGAAGTGTATGTGTAGTGGAACAAAAACTAGGCTTGAAGTACATGGAGCCAGAAGCTAGTATGTAGAAAATTTTTGTAATTGGAAGATTTGGTTTCTATCAATATTCTTACCAGTCAGGAATATATTTAATGATACAGCATGTAAATTAGTCACATTTTTGTCTTTTTTGGGTGGAAATTATATGAAAAAGAATTTGTCAGAATGCTGTATTTGTAGGGCACATGTGTGGTATTTCCACAAATGATGATTATAATAACCATATACAAAAGAAACTTTGGAGGGGGTATATCAGCTATTTACTATCACATATCAAACTTCCCCAAGCTTACTGGCCTAAAACAAAAATCACTATTCCATTGTTGGCAATTTGGCTTGGGCTTTTCTAAGATGGCTTATCTTACTCCACATGGTTTTTGCTGGACGTGCGCGTAAGCCTGAGATCTCAGCTGTGGTGGCTGGTGCTTTTTCTTCTCCCCTCACAATACTGCATCCTCCACAAGGCAAAGGTTTGTTCGATTTCAGAGTGAGAGCATAAGCATGGTCTCTTGAGGCTTAGGCTCATAACTCAGACAATGTGTTTCTATTAATCAAAGAAAGATACAAGGCCAGCCCAGATTCAAGAAGTGGGGAGACGGGGCACCTCAGTCGGTTAAGCATCTGACTTTGGCTCAGGTCATGACCCTGTGGTTTGTCCACTTCAGGCTCTGTGCTTGACAGGTCAGAACCTAGCACCTGCTTCCGATTCTTTGTCTCCCTCTGTCTCTGCCCCTCCACCCCCTGAAAAATAATCATTAAAAAAAAAGTGAGGAGCTAGGCATCACCTTGAGGTGAGAGTTGCCACAAAGAATTTACGGTCACTCTGCAGTCTACCATGTAAGATTTCCCACTTTGACAAAAATTTCAAACATTAACATAATGATACCAAGTTGTGAATATGAAAGAGATCATTAAGCTATCAATAATAAAAAATTAAGTCAGCTCTGCTGGAGGCAAATCTGAATTACCATTCTATTTTCTTTCTATAAAATAGCATTAGAAAAATCATTGTTATTTGAAGAAGCATTCAAAGAGTATGGAGCCAAAAATATGGTGGGCATGGAGAGAAGGATCAACAAAATATATCTCTGAGAGCTAGCTGAATTTGCATTTGGTTTATATAACCCAGCTGTCAGAACCATGCTTGGGAGTTTATAAGGCCTGGATTTGGATAAGTTAACATTACTTAACAGTTGAAAAATTTTGGGTAAGTTACCTATTTCTTTGAGAATCAGTTTTTCATCCAAGAAAAGGAGTAGTACTAATTTCTTCATTCTTTTGTGGCTATTAGTGTACTAAATGATGTATTGGAGTGCTTAATACTCTTCTGTTGTGTAGCAGGCAGACAGATACATACACTTTTATTGAACATGCCTACTATATCCCAGCTTCTGTTCTTAGAACTGGGGCTATAATAATGAACAAGACAAAATTCACAAAATTCTTGCCCTCAGGAAGGTTCCATTCTACTGAGGAACTTATGTCTAGTAAGACACTGACATACTCTTGAGGAGTTTATATTCCAGCCCTCAATAAATCTTAGTTCTCTTTCTTAGCATAAAGACATGAATAAAATTATAAGGAAAAATACTTGGAGCAAGTCTATGGAGATTTTGTACATTTCCTACTTAAAAGTGTGCATTAATTGATCAAAAAGAGTTTAAAGGAAAGAGATGCTGGGAGTTCACATGTAATGAACTTGCCCAAACTGTAAATGGAGGCTAAATTATTTAGGATTACTCTAATCCGGTTAGCTAGGAAAATTGGATCTCTCTCTGTCACATTTAAAAGAAAGATTCTTATCGAAGGCAAGCTGTTCCCTTGTTTTCTTAGTATCCTGGAGAATTAAAAGAAAATCTAATTTAGGAAAGCTTTTCTGTCTTAAAAAAAAAAAAAAAACAACTCAATATGTTGAAAAGGCAACATTAAAAATGCATTCCCTATCTGAATCACAACTACATTGAAAGTATCAAATATTGAGTTTGTAGGCATTTTCTTTTAGCATCTACTTTTCCTATGAAATAACATTACCACATGCATTAAGCCAATTAATTTATTTCTCTCTTAGAGATGAATACATTATCCTTATACAGTTCCTAGCTGAAGGAGGGGGAAACCCTCAATTTTTTATTGAAGTTACAATTTCAAGGGGGAGTTTGTTTGTTTATTTATTTATGGGAGGGGGGCTTATTTTAAATCTTATCTATCTTTAAATTTGGGCAATTGGTTTTGTACTTGTGATATAATACAGTATTTTTGAACACAGTAAGAATACTAGAAAAACATCAGCCTCTCATTTATTTTTAATTTATTTGTAAAGCCTACTAATGTTCTATGGTTTTAGAAATTATATTTCCTTGGATTTTACAACATGAATTAATAGCAATGAAGGACGCAGTTACTTTGCCTACACATGTTTGGGGGTGTTATGCCCGAAGTTCTGAAACCTCCCACAAAAGACCACCAGAGTCGTAAGTCAAAGCCAAGTGGCAAGGGTCGTTTATTGCAGGTTTGAACCTGGACCTCTGCGCACTCGTTGCCGGTGTCGCTAAGAGGCCCCGATCAGGGTTGGTACAGCGTTTTTATAGACAGAGACAAATAGCACAGGGGAGGTTTCAAATTATGAGGGGCCTGATTAGTTGGTTTTAAAGTAAGGACATTTGTTGTTCTCTGATTGGGCGTCCTTTGTCTGTCCTTTGGCGGGAAGGCTTTGTCCCTTACTTGTGGCGGGAAGAAAAAGGGGAAAGGGGGAAGGGGAGGGATGTGTTAAGCAAGCAGGTTTATAGAAGCGAGAAATGCCGGTTAGTTCATGTACAGTCACTTATTCTATTACACACCAGACTACATTTAGGAAGTTTTACAACTTTATTACATAGTGAGTTACGTTCAGGAAAGGTTTCACAATGCTCGTAGCAAACAGCAAGCAAAACAGACTTCTCAGCAATTGTATTTTTTATCAAAGATCCATAATAAGCAGAAAAGAGAACTTAGCTTTAAACTAAGGCAGGGCTGTTCTTTTCATTCCCCCCTTTCTCTTGTGCCTAAAGAGCCAATCTTGGATCTTTAGTTTTCTATTTGTAATGTCTCGAGCGGTTGGTACTGAGTTCGTAAGACCATTAATTGTATAGCATTGAACCTGTCTTGGATAAAATTAATAATTTTGTTTATGATGCAGGGGCCTAATGTGAGAGCGAGAAGCAGGATGGCCAGAGGCCCGAGTAAAGCGGAGAGCAGGGTAGTTAACCATGGGGACGCATTGAACCAGGATTCAAACCACCCTGCCTCCCGTTCTCTTTCTCTTTTTCATTTGGCTAGCCCTTCTCGGACCTTGGCCATAGAATCTCTTACTATTCCTGTGTGGTCAGCATAGAAGCAACACTCTTCTCCTAGTGCTGCACAGAGACCACCTTGCTGTAGGAACAGCAGGTCTAATCCTCTCCTGTTTTGTAAAACTACTTCCGAGAGGGAGGTTAGGGACTTTTCAAGGGAAGTGATGGCAGTCTCTATTCTTTCTATATCTTTATCAACTGCTTCTCTAAGTATACTAAATCCCTTGTTTTGTATTGTTAAGGCTGAGATCCCTGTCCCTGTTCCGATGGCCCCGAGTCCAAATATGGTGGCTAGAGTTAGAGCCCCTGCAGTGATGAGTTCTCTCTTAGTTACTCTTTTGGGTGCTATCCATGTCTGGTCTACATACTCAGTTGTGTGGTATATGATTTCTGGGAACACAATTACCATTATACAGAATTCTGACTGATTGAACATATCTTTATAGAGGCAAGGAGTTAATCCCGCATGAGAACAAAGCCACCATGAGTTATCTGGTGGAATAATCCAATTTTTTGAAGTATTGAATGTATTTCTGTTATCTATGCATAAGTGGCTATATTTTGTTGGCACTGTTCCTATACATGTCCCATTTCCTGAAAGTACAGGTAGTGTGAGGCCGGGTTTCCTCTGTCCCCAATTGCAAGAGTCTGAGTTGTCTGCGGTGCTATAGTTTCCTACTATTGCTACTGACTCGTAAAATGGAGGTTGTATAGAATAGCATAACCAACAAGCTTCTGTCTCCTTAGGGTTAGTATGGTTTAAGGCCTGATAAGTGGAATTTATCATTACCCATAAGGGGTCATCTTTGAATGGGATTTAGATTTTTTGGGGTTTTCTTGGGGTCCTGGTTACTGTGGTCACCTGAGTGGCCGAAGAGCTAGTACTCTTGCTCGTGGTATTAGTAGGCTTATTTGTGGGCCCTGGAGTAGTAGTAGTAGGCTTACTTGTGGCCCTAGTAGTAGGCTTACTTGTGGCCCTTACTACTGGATTCGGTCCTACTAGCATTGGTGGAACCTTGGGTTTTACTTTTAGTTTTATCTGAATAACAGTTGCATAGTAGCGTGGCCCTCGATATAAATAGATTCCCCAACTAAGTCCAGAGGTCCATCTAGTATCTTTTTTTCCGTCTTCTAGAAATTTAATGCGGACAAGGTTACAGGGACCTGTTCCAAATGTTAGGCCCGCTAGCTTACGTTTGGGGCAGGGGCTAGCAAATTTCATGTCAATATAATGGGGTTTTACGTTCCATTTCGAGTTTCCGTCATTGGTAGTGATGCAACTCCAGGACTTACAGTAGTAGCTTAAAATTCCTCCACATGTGGTGTCAGCATTTGATCCGAACCCTGGACATGCATAAAATCCCCTCTGGCTTAGAGTTCCCCCGGTGTATACCCATATACGCGTGTAGGGGCTTGGCTTTGGTGTTTCCCTGGGAGAGGAGGGAGTAATCCCATGGAGACAGCTACATCTTCTAGGTTGAAATATAGGTCGGGCCACCAAGAATTTAAGGGGGTATCTGATTTAGTGGTGGTATTATAGACTTCATGAGTTTCTAAATTAATAATTTCCCACGTTAAGGTATAGGGGATATGAGGGTTGCCCGCAATACTTATCAGTCCGTAGAAAGTGAGTAGGAGTATGCTGATGAGTGTTCTTTTTTTGGTCATTATGGGTCAGGAGCTGGTCTGGGTCTTCGGCGCAGAGTTAATTTTAAAGGATGGGTCTTACTCTGGTCAACTGTCCGGGCTGTGTTGGCTTCCGGCACAAAGTCTTCTCGAACTGCAAAGGGATCAGCTGGTCGGGCATGGGTGTAATGGATCCAGGTAGCAATCCCGTCGACCTTGAGAGCGGTGGGCGTAGTCAGGATCACAATGTAGGGTCCCTTCCACCGTGGCTGGAGGATCTCTTGCTTATGTCTCCGCACGTATACCCAGTCTCCAGGTTGGTAGTGATGGGGCTCAGGGGGGGGGCCGGTCTCATAAATGGCTCTCAGTCTGGGCCAAACTTCCTTATGGGTGTGCTGGAGTTCCCTCAGGGAAATCAGAAGTTTATGATCATCAAATTCAGTTAACACATTAGACTGTAGGTTGGGAATTATAGGGGGGGGGGGGGCACTCCATACATGATTTCAAAGGGGGTTAATCCCAGTTTGTAAGGGGAGTTCTGCACCCTGAACAGAGCGTAGGGGAGTAAGACTACCCAATTAGCGCTAGTCTCCATGGTCAATTTAGTTAAGGTCTCTTTTAGAGTTCTATTCATTCTTTCTACCTGCCCTGAGCTTTGGGGTCTATATGCACAATGTAGTTTCCAGTCAGCCCCAATAAACTGAGCTATCCCTTGTATTACCTTTGAAATGAATGCTGGTCCGTTGTCTGATCCTATTAGGGTAGGGAATCCGTACCTGGGCATGATGTCTTCCAACATTTTCTTTGCTACTACCTGCGCAGTTTCATGCTTGGTGGGGAAGGCCTCTGTCCATCCTGAAAAGGTATCTATAAACACTAACAAATATTTATATCCATATTTTCCAGGCTTTACCTCGGTGAAGTCTACTTCCCAATAGGCTCCCGGCCTGGTTCCGTGGGTTCTGGAGCCAGGGTTTTTCCCGTGGTTGGTAGTGTTAGTTAGTTGGCAAGCTTTACAGCTAGCAACTATCTGTTCAATTTTTGTCCTGGAGTCTCTAATGGTGATCCTAGCATGTCTTATTAAGTCCTGCATTTTTTTGGTGCCCATATGAGTGGCTCGGTGCATCTTGGATAAGACTTTATTTCCCATTTCTTCTGGGAGAATTATGCTACAGTCTGCTGCTCTCCACCATCCGTTAAGGCACTGAGTTAAAGGTAATTTTTGGATCCAGTTTAGGTCTTCCTTAGCTTAGGCGGGATTTTCTGGTAAACTAGCTGAACCGGGGTCTGGTAGGGTGGTCATTAAAGCACAGTCCACCTGTAAGGCTGCCTCTCGAGCCACCTGGTCAGCCAAATTATTTCCTATGGCCACCGGTGTGATCAGTTTTTGGTGGCCTGGGCAATGTATGATGGCTGTTTAGGCAGCCAGAGTGCCTTTAAAAGAGCCAATATTTCTTCTTTGTTTTTGATAGTTTTCCCCTCTGCAGTTAACAGTCCCCTCTCTCTATATATAGCTCCATGTATGTGGGCCGTAGCAAAAGCATATCTGCTATCGGTATACACGTTTAGTCTCTTGTCTTTTCCCAGAGTCAGTGCTTTGGTTAAGGCCACAAGTTCAGCCCATTGGGCAGAGGTGCCAGCTGGCAAAGGCTCTGCCCAAACAGTCTCAGTTTCAGTTGTGACTGCTGCCCCTGCGTACCTTTGACCCTGATGTACAAAGCTACTACCGTCAGTGAACCAGGTAACCTCGGCGTCTGGTAGAGGGTGATCCTGTAAATCTTCCCGAACTCCATGAACCTGTGCCAATATCTCAGCGCAGTCATGGAGAGGGGTATCTAAGTCCGGGTCTGGTAGCAGGGAGGCAGGGTTCAGTGTTCGGGGGGGGGGGGGCATAAATGATTCTGAGGGGATTTAATAATAGTCCCTGGTAGTGAACTAGTCGGGCGTTACTTATCCATAGGTCAGGAGGTTGTTTGAGGACCCCTTCGATGGCATGAGGGGTTGTAACATGTAACTCTTGTCCCATAGTTAACTTATCAGCATCCTTTACCATTAGAGCTGTAGCAGCGATCATACGGAGGCAAGGGGGCCAGCCAGCCGCTACTGGGTCTAGTCTTTTTGAAAGATAGGCAACGGGCCTGGGCCATGGGCCAAGGAGTTGCATCAGCACTGCTTTGGCTACCCCCTTGTTTTCATCTACGAAGAGATGGAAGGGTTTGGAGACATCGGGGAGTCCTAAGGCTGGTGCTGACAACAGGGCGAGTTTAATTTGTTGGAAAGCCTGCTCAGTTTCCTCGGTCCATTCAAAGGGCGCCTGTTCTCGGGTGACCAGGTAAAGAGGCTTAGCCATCTCGGCGAACCGAGGTATCCACAAGCGGCAGAACCCGGCCGATCCCAGGAATTCTCTCACCTGCCTTCGCGTTGTGGGTCAGGGGATGCGGAGGACGGTTTCCTTCCGTGCATCAGTGAGCCACCGCTGGCCTCCTCTTAACAGATACCCCAAGTAGGTTACCTCGGACCTGCAAATTTGGGCCTTCTTTGCTGAAGCCCGGTACCCCAGGGCACCAAGTGTCCGGAGGAGGTTCCTGGTGCCTTGCAAGCAAGCTTCGGCAGTTTCAGCGGCGGTTAAAAGATCGTCGACGTACTGCAAGAGAGTCACTTCGGGGTTTTGATTCCGGTACTCACCCAGATCCTTGTGAAGTGCCTCATCGAATAAGGTGGGTGAGTTTTTAAATCCTTGGGGGAGCCGGGTCCAGGTGAGTTGTCCATTTATGCCCCTCTCAGGGTCGGACCACTCGAAGGCGAAGAGCTCTTGGCTTTTGGGGGCCAGAGGCAGGCTGAAAAAAGCATCTTTTAAATCAAGGACAGTATACCATTGTCTTTCTGGGCTGAGGGCACTTAGGAGGGTATAGGGGTTGGGTACTGTTGGGTGTATGTCCATGACTCGGCGGTTAACTTCTCTTAGATCTTGTACTGGACGGTAGTCCGCACTGTTAGGTTTTCGTACAGGCAGCAGGGGGGGTGTTCCAGGCTGAATGGCAGGGACGCAAGATGCCTAAGTCTAGGAGGCGACGGATATGTGGCATGATGCCATTTCTGGCCTCCATTGACGTCGGGTATTGTCGGACCCGAACTGGATCTGCCCCCGGTTTCAGCTCTATGAATAGAGCTGGGCGATGTTTAGCCAACCCCGTACCCCCGGTTTCAGCCCATGCTTCTGGAAACTGCTGGAGCCAGGGCTCTATGGTTTGACTTTGCGAGGGTGGCTCCTGATGGAGTTGATATTCATCTTCTAAATTAGAGTAAGTATGGTCATGGGTTGGTTGTGAGGGCTAGTCACTTGGGGGCCCCCTGGTGTAAAATGAATCTGGGCCCCCATTTTAGTGAGTAAGTCTCTTCCTAATAAGGGGCAGGGGCTGTCGGGGATGACTAGGAAGGAATGGGTGACCTTTCCATTTCCTAGGTCCACAGTCCTCTGGGTGGTCCAGGGATATTTTTTTATTCCGGTAGCCCCTTGGACCCAGGAAGATTTTTCAGAAATTTTTCCATGGGGTCTGATCAAGACCGAATGTTGTGCCCCTGTGTCGACTAGGAATTGCACTGGGTTCCCCTCCACTTGTAGCGTTACCCTAGGTTCGGGGAGGGGATCCGAACCCCGTCTTCCCTATTCTGCATCTTGAGTGACGAGGGCGGGTGTGGTTTTTGGCTGCCACAGTTTTTGATTATGACGTGGCTTTTTCTTTTTAGGGCATTCTCGGGCCCAATGGCCTTTTTCTTTGCAATAGGCACATTGGTCTTTATCTAGGGGCTTTTGGACAACAGTGGCCAGGACTTTGGTCATTTTTTTCGGTAGCTTTAAGTTGCCTGTCCTCTGGAGTCTCTCTATTATTATAGACACGCTGGGCAATGCGGAGTAAGTCCTGAATCTGTTTTCCCTCCAGGTCCTCTAGTTTCTGGAGTTTCTTTTTAATATCAGTGGCTGCCTGATTTACAAAGGCCATTACAACAGCAGCTTGATTCTCGGGGGCCTCGGGGTTCATGGGGATATACTGTCTGAAGGTTTCCATTAATCTTTCTAAATAAGCGGCAGGGCTCTCTGTCTTACCTTGTATTACTGAATACACTTTTGCCAAATTAGTGGGCTTGCGTGCAGCAGCCCGGAGACCCGCCATTAGAGTCTGGCGATAAATGCGCAGCCGTCCCCTACCTTCTGCCCCTACCTTCTGCCGTGTTGTAGTCCCAGCCATCTTGTGGGGGTCGGGTCAAGGGAAAAGCTGCATTAATGAGATCAAGGTTAGCAGTGGGTTGGCCGTCATCTCCAGGCACCAGCTTTCTTGCTTCCAATTGAATTCTTTCTCGCTCCTCGGTGGTGAACAGGATTCGGAGGAGTTGCTGACAATCATCTCAGGTGGGTTGGTGGGTGAACATAATGCTATCCAGGAGAGCTATTAAATCTTTAGGGTTATCAGAAAATCGGGCATTCTGGGTTTTCCAGTTATACAGGTCACTGGTAGAGAAGGGCCAGTATTGAAGTCGGGGGTTCCCCGTATCATCGGGAGGCCCTATTTCCCGTAAGGGTAAAGCTACGGTGGAGTCAGGAAGGCAGAGTCTTGGCTCATGTGGGGCCTGCCTACGGGTGCGTCCAGCTGGCCCTTGGATTTCTCCCCCATTAGGCATGAGCGCGGGTTGAGCTTCCCTATTCTCTAGTTCTTCCATCGGCTGGGCTATGGGAGGCTCTGCCGGCGCAGGGGGAGTGGGGTCAGGAGCAGGGATGGGGGCAGCTTGTGGAATAAGAGGGGGAATCTGGTAAGGGGGAGGGTCGAGAGAAAGTAAATCTTGGCTGTCGGGGAGGACAGGGGGTGCAGTTGGAGTTAGCGGCTTGGGAGGGTTGATAGGTTTAGCCGCTAGGATTTGGCATGACCCTGCTGTTAAGAAAGAGGCCATCCAAGGAGGTGGATTTTCCACTAAATCTTGCCACACCAGAATATAGGGAATCTGATCCGGGTGACCTTCTTTCCCTGACAGGAAAATCCTTGATTTTACTTTAAGGACCACAGGGAGGCAGAATGTTCCCTCTGTAGGCCAATTGACCCCAAAGGTGGGCTATTCAGAGTGGCAGTAGGTGATCAATTTTCTTTTGCGAATGTCTAGGCGTAAGCTGTGTCCTCTAGCTCTTACATCCTTGAAGTTGGTGAGGAGGAGGGAAAGAGGGGTGCTCTGCGTTTGGCCCATGTTATGATTCTGAGGAAGAGGAGAAGGGAAGGGGGCACGGGCAGCACGGATGCGGGGGTGGGGGGGGGTTGCCGCTGGCCAGGGGTGGCACGGAGGGGGCCCTGAAGCGGCTGAAACTAGCAGTGGAGGAGTTCATGCAGGCGACCTTTGAGGGTGAGACTCCTGGCGGCTTGGCTGGGCCCCGGGGCGGAGGGGTGGGAGGAAAAGCCGCAGGGAGCTGAGGAAGGAGAAGAGAGGAACAAAGGATGGAATAATTAATTCTGATTAGCCGAGAAAACACTTAATTCCAATAAAGCATCCGACCCATGAAAGAAAAACACAAACTAACAAGAATCTTTCGCAGCGGTTCCAACTTTCTGGTGCCGTTTCAGCCAGCCCCACAGAGAAAATTATGATTAGGATGGCGGTAATTACAAGGGCCCAGGGGTGACAATACATTTAGACTGACACAGAAGTACTCGCGTACTCGGCCGTCCGCGTCCCTCGCGGGAACTTAGGTGCCTCTTAGCATAGGCGGGCAGGTATAAACCCCCTGCTTGGATCAAAAATTTTGACCGCCTTAAGCCATATGAGGATCACCGCGGAAATCGGGTTAGAGCCCACTCGAATCCCGAAGCTTACGCCGTGGGACTACACATAGGGTAAGTCAGGCGCGTGCCCCTGACTCCCAACAATCATTCCAGTCAATTTAACAGACAGACACACAGACACACATCACATCAGAACATGGGTAACAATGGGCATGCCTACTGGTTTTTCAGGCGCCTAGAGATTTAGCACTCTGGACTAATTTATACAGAGAAACTGGAAGTCCATAGAGAAAGTGAAAGTGGTTAACTGGCAAGCGCGTTGGGCGTGAGTGGCCCACAGAAAAGAGTCCTGATGGGCCAAAAAGGCCCCCCCGATGGGCCAGAAAGGCCCCCTGTGTCAGTGGACGTCTCCAACTGACCCTGGCTGGGTGCCCTATAGCGCGTCCGCCAGGGTCACACCAGCTTCCAGACAGAACCGGTTCTCCAGAGAAGAAACACAGATCAGAGAAAAGGAAGAACGTTAGAGCCGGCTTACTTACCGATCGATCGGAATCAGATACGACCCGTTGACCAGAAGTCTGGTGGGCTCAGGGGAGATCTCGGTGGGACCTCCAGGGGGATGTGGAATGTTGGCTTATTGACTAATACAGGGTATTAAAAGATACAACATAGAAAAACCCATTCTTGAAAGTTGTCTCCCTCTAACAGTAGTTAGGTATTTTTGTTTATTTTACATATAGTCCAAACTTGATTTTGTGTTGGAATTAAATTTGTGTTTTCATTTTAAAAACACATCTTTTTCTATTCTTATCCAGAATATGCCTTAATATTTCAGCTAAGCCATTCTCCAACTTCCACTTCCTATTATTTCCCCTACTTTTTTCTTTAGAAATAATTTTTCTCCCATTAGTACTCTTAATTCATTAAAAGCTGATTCCCTGTAGCTTTGGACTTATTTTGAAGGAGGATTTTACCAAAGATAAGCATGTTTGGCTTCACTTCTCTAAACTGAACGTAAACTATCTTAAAATAGTAAATTTTATTGTAGAATTGATCTTTTTCTTTCCCCCTATACCTTAAACCAAATACTATTTCAGTCATGCACGACGAGCAAGGTTGTACGACCTTTTTTGTATTCACACTAATTATTCTTCAGCCCATTTCAACCATAGAAATAGATGGTTTAAATCTCTAGATTTGAATTGCTTTAGTTAGACTGATTGATTCTATCTCATTAACCTTTCGGTTATTGTCGGCTCCTTTTTGTATGTGTTTTTTCTATAAGGAGAATGTTGTACAAATGGCACAGATCATTAAAAAAGTGATAAATTGAACTTCACCAAATGAAAACACATTTGCTCATTGAAAGATATCATTAAGAAGCTGAAAAGGCAGGCCACGTATATCTGACGAAGGACTTGTGTCCAAAATATATAAAGATCCATTACATCTCAGCAATGCAAAGACACACAATACAATAAAAAAATGAGCAAGATGTTAGATCAGATACTTCACCAGAAAAATATGCAAATGGATTACTAGTCATTAGGATAATGCAAATGAAAATCACAATGAGATACTACTACATACAATGAAAATGACCAATGATACTAACTGTTGGTGAGGAGGCGGAGCACCTGGAGCTCTCACAGGCCTCCTGCTGGGATACGAAAGAGCACAACCATTTGGGAAAGCGTCTGGCAATTTCTTATAAAATTAAACATTTACTTACCATAAAGCTTAGAAATTCCACTCCTAGTTATTTACCCAAGAGAAAGATAAGTGTATGCAAATGCTCTTAGCCACTTTATTCAAAATATCAAAAAGAAAAGAAAAGAAAAGAAAAGAACCCAAATGGCCATTAGCTACTGCATAGATAAACAAATTGTGTCATTTCCATACAATGGGGTCCTACTCAGCAACAGAAAGGGGGGGGGATCTACTGATATACACAATAATATGGCTCCATCTTAAAAACACCACTCCAGCTGAAAAAAGAGAGATGCAATAAACTTCATTTTTTATGAGCTCATTTATATAAAATGTTCAGAAAAGGCAAAGCTATAGTAACAGAAAGCAGACCCGAGATCAGACTGGGATGGGACAGACTGGGACATTTACTTCAAAAGGGTCTTAGGGAACTTTTGGGGAAATGGAAAATATTCCCTATCTTGAGTATGGTGGTAGTTACACAGCTTTATATACATTTGCCAAACTTCACTGAGCTGTACTCTTAAAACAAGTTAATTTTATCTATGTAAGTTATGCTTTAATAAAGCTATTTAGAAAAAAGGAATGCTTATTTATCGTAAATAATTTGGAATATACAAAAAGCTATAAAGATGAAAATTCATTTCTTATCAATGTAACTACGATAAATATTTTTCGTAAACTTTTATTTGAAGAATTGAATACTGCAGAAAATGCAAAATCATAGTTGTACAAGACAATGAATTTTCACAAAGTGAATATACCCATACAACTATAACCGAGCTAATGAACCAGAACATTAGTTAGCACTCCAGAAGCTTCTGCCCCTTTATAAGCAGTAAGCCTCTCTAGTCAGTAACACCAGCACTTAGTTTGTCTATTTTTGAAATTCATAGATGGAACTATTTACTTTGCATCTAGTTCCTTCAGTTCAAAAATACCTTTGCAAGTTTCATCCATGTTGCATGCAGTTCTAGTTCATTCATCATTATTGTTTTACAGTTTCCTATTGTATGAATATGCCAACATTCATTTGTCTGTTTTACTATGTATGGTTATTGAGTTATTTCTAGCATTGGGTTATTAAAAATAGGATTGCTATAAACATTCTTGTATATGTCTTTTGATGAACAGAATATATATGCCTGTCAGATACATACCTAGGAATGGGATTGCCAGGCTTTAGAACATGGATATGTGCAAATTTATAGATATTTTCAAATAGTTTCCCAGTGTGGTTGTACCAATTAAACTCTCAACAGCAGTGTATGAGCATTCCTGTTGATCCACATACTAATATTGTTCACAGAATTATGCAGCAATATCTCCCATTTTATTTTAAAAATTTTATAATTCTTAATAAAATTTGTCTCATGGTATTCAGAAACTTGAAATTTGCTCTTTGAATTTCTTTTTACTTAACCATATAACATAACCATGTTATTAAATGTTTTCCTGAAAGATTATTGTTAATGGCTGCATAATATTTTCTTATAAGGTTGTTACTATCTCCCTGAACTTCAGGGAGAAGTTGTCTGAACTATTGTCTGAATTTTAGTTTCTTCAACCATCCAAAAGTAATAGTCATATCCAGGTAGAGGGTTTTTTGTAAATGTAAAAGTAATGATCTAAGTAGTGCTTTACATAATATTTGGCATATGATAGATGTTCAAACAATTAGTTCCAGCATTGTATTCATCTTCCTTAATGGAAGAGAATAATTCAAATATAGTAAGTAGACCTTTAATTTCTTTTATTAGAGTTTTACAGTTTTCTGCATACAGATTTGTTAGACTGAGCCTTGAGTACATCATTTTAGGGGGTGTTAGTCTAAGTGCAATGTGTTTTTAACTTTAAATTCCAATTGTTTTTTGCTGGTATGTAGGAAAGCAATTGATTTTTGTGTATTAACCTGTAACCTTGCTGTATGTAACCACCACTTATTAGTTCTAGGAGGCTGTTGTTGCTGATTCTTTGAGATTTTCTTCACAGAAAATTACATCACCCCTGAATAAAGGCAATTTTATTTTTTCTTCTCAATTTGTACACAAGAAAATCTCTTTTCTTGTCTGGTTGCACTAGCTGGGTCTTCAAGTATGATGTTGGTAGGAATGGTGAGAGGGAACATGATTGCCTTTATTCCAGTCTTAGCAGGGAAAACATCCAGTTTCTCACCATTAAGTTGTCAGATGTTAGCTGTGGATGTTCTTTATCAGGTTGAGGAAGTTCTCTTCTATCCCTACTGTGTTGAGGGCTTTACAATGAATTGGTGTTGGATTATGTCAAATACTTTTTCTGCATCAATTGGTATGATCATATAATTTTCTCCTGTAGCCTGTTTATATGATGGATTACATTAACTGATTTTCAAATGTTGAAAAAACCTTTGCATACCTGGAAGAAACCTTTGCAAACCTTGATTATGGTTAAATTTTTTTTTATTCATTGTTGGATTAAATTTGCTAATATTTTGTTGAGGATTTTAGCATCTGTGGGAGATATTGGCATGAAATTTTCCTTTATTGTAATGTCTTTATTTGATTTTGGTATTAGGGAAAGGCTGGCTTCATAGAATAAGTGAGGAAGTGTTCCATCTGCTTCTGTTTTTTTGGAAGAGATTGTAGAGAATTGATATAATTCCTTTATGAAATGCTTGGTAGATTCACCAATGAAACCATCTGGCCTATGTGCTTGCATTTTTGGAAGGATTATTATTGATTCAATTTCTATTAATAGGTGTAGATAGGCCTATTAAGATTATCTATTTTTTCTTATCTGAGTTTTGGTAGCTTGTGTCCTTCAAGGAATTAATGTATTTCACCTAAGTTATCAAATCTGTGGGCATAGAGTTGTTCAAGGTATTCCATTATTATCCTTTAGATGCCCGTGGTATCTGTCATGATGATCTCCCTTTAATTTCTTTTTTTTTTTTTTTTTTTTCAACGTTTTTTATTTATTTTTGGGACAGAGAGAGACAGAGCATGAACGGGGAGGGGCAGAGAGAGAGGGAGACACAGAATCGGAAACAGGCTCCAGGCTCCGAGCCATCAGCCCAGAGCCTGACGCGGGGCTCGAACTCACGGACCGCGAGATCGTGACCTGGCTGAAGTCGGACGCTTAACCGACTGCGCCACCCAGGCGCCCCTCCCTTTAATTTCTGATATTAGTAATTTGTGATCTCTCTTTTTATCCTAGTATGGCTAGAGGTTTATCAATTTTATTGATCTTTTCAAAGAACCATCTTTTGTCTTTGTTAATTTTCACTATTGTCTTCCTGTTTTAGATTTCATTGCTTTCTGCTCTAATTTTTATTGTTTTCTTTCTTTCTTTCTTTCTTTCTTTCTTTCTTTCTTTCTTTCTTTCTTTTTTCTTGATATAAGATTAAGTTGAGCTCCTTTTTCTAGTTTTATAAAATGGAAACTTAGATTATTTATACAGACATTGTTTCTCATATATTAATTTAATGCTATAAATTTCCCTTTAAGCCCTGCTTTTGCTGCACCCACAAATTTTTATTAATTGCATTTTTGTTTTCATTTATTTAAATTTAGTTATTTAAATTTCTGTTGAGAATTATTCTTTGATCCATGTGCTACTTGGTAGTATGTTTTTTAGTCTTCAAATATTTTGTGATTCTCCAGCTATTTTTCTGTTATTAATTTGGAGTTATGGTCTGAGAACACACTTTGTATGACTTCTATTTAAAATTTTTATGGCCAAGGATGTGGTCTATCTTGGTGAATGTTTCATGAGAGCTTGAAAAGAATGTGTATTCTATTGCTGTTGGATGAGGATTATATAAACATTAATTAGATATAATTAATGGTGCCATTCAGGTCAAGTATATCCTAAAAGATTTTTTGCCTTCTTGATCTACTTACTATATGATGAAAGAGGGGTGTTGAAGTCTTCAATTTTAATAGTGGATCTATTTCTACTTGCAGTTTTATTGGTCTTTATGTATTTTGGTGCTCTGTTGTTAGATGCATACAAGATTGTATATACAATTCTTCTTGGAGAATTGACCCCTTACTCATTATGTAATATTCCTATTTATTCATGATAATTTTCCTTGTATGAAGTCTGTTTTCATATAGCTATTCCAGCTTTCTTTTATTTAGTGTTAGCGTTTTCTCCATCCTTTTACTTTTAATCTGTTTATACTTAGAGTGGATTTCTTGTAGACAATATAGAGTTGGATCCTGTTATTTTTTTATCTATTCTGATAACCTGTCTTTTGAATCATATATTAATGATATAAATACATTAATGAGGTAAATATGTTATTCACATTTAAAGTGAATATCACATTTAAAGTGAATATCATTCACATTTAAAGATTATGATGTAGTTGAATCAGTATCCACTAATGCTTTTAAACTATTTACTACTCATTAAACTTACTCTATGTTTTTTTTTTTAATGTAAATATGTAGTTTAGGAAGGGAAAGTATGAAAGAGTAGGGCATGATGAACTTTTGATTGCTGGGTAGCTACATAATCACCCATGGTATGGAGCAATAGCTGTATTGTGGTCAGTTACTAAAGATAAAAATTACCAATGGTAGAGAACCAATCAATGAGGAGTTGGTTCACTGAATGCATAAGGAAGTGCAAATTAACAAGAAAAAAATGAAATATTGATTATTGTTACCTGTAATAGTTACAGTGAAAGAAAATGCCGGGTTGGACCTTGATGCTAGATGAAGCTCAGATTTGAGTCCTACCTAATTTCTGCCACTAGCTTCAAAGCTGCCCACGAAGGTAAACATTATGCTTGGACAGCAGAAAGCACCTCTAAGACTTTTGGTCACCAAGGAGGTAGTTACCATGGGAGGAGGGCAAAACCAAAAAAACTACTGAATGCTATAGTGTGAAGGGGGTATTTCGTTTTGTAGATTGTTATCATCAGTTCCCTGAGAACTTTTACTAAAATGGATGTGAGAGTAACTAATTTAGGGACCTTGTCTTTGGATGTGAATACTGCAGGGTGGGAGAGGACGTTTGGATCGATACAGGACCCACAGCTCACAGCTGAACAATCACAGATGACTGTTCATAATTCAGATACACAGGAAGTTATTCCTGAGGGAACAACTAGCCTGGTGACCTAGGTAAAAGCCACTGTAAGGTCTGTTTACATTGAGGAGGGGTCTGCCCAATTGCCCCCTAAATGCAAAGTGGAATGCTGCAGATGAAGTAGTTGATATACTTCATATACAAGTCATGGAAGACTGGCTTTGTGATAGTTAGGATATTTACCTACCGAATATCCCTGTTACCCAGGTTATGGTTAATACTGTGATAAAGGGGGCTCTTTTGGATGGGCACCCAATATAACTTTACTGCTGCAAAGTCAAGCAACAGCCTTATAGAATTTACTCAGTTTCCTCTTATGGGTTTTACAGATGCTAAAAAAAAAAATTAGGTCAATTAACAAGAGAATTCAGGGAGGCAGGAGGGAGAATCAAGGGACTCCTCCCAGGAAAGTGAAAAATTTTAAACTGTTATTAAGAAATGGGGTAGAGAAAATGTTGATAGAAGGGAAAAAAAGAGGGAAAATAAAGGGAGTGAGAGTCACAGGACTTGTTCCAACAGGTGGATGGGTATTAAGAATGGGTGTCTCAGTTGGTTAAGTGTCTGATTCTTGATTTCAGCTCAGGTCATGATCTCAGGGTTGGTGAGATCCAGCCCTGCATCAGGCTCCATGTGGACAGTGTGGAGCCTGCTTGGGATTCTCTTGCTCCATCTCTCTCTGCCCCTCCCCACCCGACCTCTCTTAAAATAAATAAATAAATATACCTTAAAAAAAAAAAAAGAATGCGTTGAATAAAATGGGCCTTGAGGTGTTAAAAGATAAACTGAGACATATCAAAAATTTCAAGTTTATATGAGCAAAACCTGATTTGAATTGACCAGTCCCAAGCCAGAAATGTTAGGAGCACTCCACTGCTCCACTGACAAGAGCTAGGGGAAAGGCTTTTTTTTTTTTTTTTTTTAGGGGAAAAACTTTTATAGAGAAGGTGCAGAAGCAAAGCAAGGAAATTATTTGATTGGCTACAGCCTAAGTGACTGCCTTATTTGGGAAAGGCTGATGGACTGTTGACGATTAGTTGTCCTCAGGTTTTAATTTCTTAACCTTTGAAGCATTATAGCCTTGGATTTTGGTTTGCTTACTACCAAGGCATTAAATCCACCTCAGTCTAATGGCCTCTTTGCTAAATTAATTTTAAAATGTTATTAAAATAAAAGTCTAAATACAACATTCTTAAAGTTGAGTGGGCCAAAGGGACCCCCAGCTAGCCCCACAAAATTTATCACAATTTGGAAAAAGTTAAAAATCCAGAAGACAAAGATTGCAATGAGAAACCTAAACTACAATCCCTTGGGTCAACAGGCTGACAATTTAGTCAACTTAAAGACTGACAAAAGGATTGGGGTTCTTTGACTAGACTCCCTGCTGGGGATCCCAAGCCTTTCTCACACACACAAGTGGACAAAATGGTTGGGGAGGGTAAAGAAGGGAAATTCTTGGGCCTCCTTGATAGAAGAGCCCCCCACTCCCACTGTGACACCAAAACCCACCAGTGAAGCCATGACTCAGGCTACAGTGAGGCTCAGTGAACATAAAAATGTAAAGGTTGACAGGACTTTGAAAGTTGGAACCTTTAAACAGACTTTATGTAAAGTTGTGTCTCCTTTACCTTAATGTTTTATGGGGATGGATATTACATCTAGCTGGGGAATACTTCCGCTGCCTAGTATTGTAAAACCACAATCTGCTGGTGGAATCCTAATGGAGGCTATAGTTTGGAATGCAGAGGTTGATGGAGTCAAGGTAAAAGTTTGTGGAAGAATTGGTATGTTTGAACAGGCTTTGTGAAGTGACTGCATCTACTTGACTTGATCGTATTATGGAGATGGACACTGTATCTGACTGGGAAACTTTCCCCCTACCTAGTACTATAAAACAGAAGCTATGCAAATCTGCCCTTCAAGCAGTATTACTTGGACATGCTAAATGGGAACTAGTAAGATTCCATGAGCCCACACAGTATGGACTAGAAGCTGGAGTACTGGTATGGACAAATACTCTGTGTCATACCCCCATATGGATCATAGATGGGGATTATGGCAAGAGACTGTGAGTGCCCTCCTGTGGTGACAACCGGGGTTTTGGACTAGAGAATTTCCATTTGAGAGCAATGACTAGCTTGCTATTGGGCATTAATTGAAACTGCCACCGTAACTCAAAGACATAAAATAAACTTGAAACCTGAAACACCCATGATGTCTTAAGTGATGTCAGAAGAAACACTCTAATGGGGATGACAGTGGTGGATGCAAGATCATGTTAACCAGGGAATGCAAGGAGGAGACACTCGAAAGCCGGGAACCTCTTTTCCCCTAGGACTGACTGTGAAGAGTTGCTGGATTCTATTGTCATTTGTTTAGTGTCCTATAAACGGCTCTTGACTGACCAACAAAGAACTGCTTGGTTTATGGATGGCAGTTCCAAAGTAAACAGACAACATCTTGCTTGGCAAAGCTGCCACACTGATCAAAGAATTCGGTAAAATGAATTAGCTTGATGGGCTGAATTCCATGCTGTTTTCCTAGCAGTGATGGAAGGATTGAACCGTGGTAAAAATCTCTATGCTTGAGCCAGACTCACTGGTCTGGCCATATGAGCAGACAGGAGGGCAATGGAAACCTAGCCTTTCCAAGGAATTCCCACAAGAGTCCCAACCCTATGGAAATCATAATGGGTATCTGAGCGGTGTATTAATGTAGGACATATTGATGCCCATCAGAACTCCTTTCCAGGGTCAGAAAGTGATTGAAATCATTAAGCAGTATTCTCATGTGCTTGCTTAAGAAGGCTACCAAGGTACATGGAATGAGTGGATGTGAGAGTATTGCAGCAATGCAAAGATGGGCTGGATCTACACATAGTCCTCTTGTACCCCGTGAGGCACAAAATGCCAATAAGAAGTGTTCTGTCTGCCAGCAGAAGAGATAGAGACTGCAGATGGCTATGTGGCAGATTCCCTGGTAGGAAGACCCTGAACATTCCTGGCGAGTCAGATTGATGCTAGTAGTCCTGGGGGCTACAAATGGGTTTTGACAAGAATAGACACTGACTCTGGATGGGGCTTTGCTTACCGGGTGGTAGATGCAAATGCTCAGAGTGCTATAAAAGAACTGGAACAGAAGATACTGCACTGATTTGGACCTCTGAGTCATATTTCTTCAGCCCAAGGAATACACTTTACAGCTTAAAATCTCCAACAATCAGCAAATAAATATTTTCTTCTGAGTAATAGTTTAATAGAGAATTGGGATGGACAATTAAAACATCAGTCATCTAAGATGGGGTGGGGGAAGATCTAGACATGAAGGGCTAGCTTACACACCTTCCTAGTGTGCCCACAATCAAGAGGAGTGCTCACAATCAACAGAAGGGGGTCTGTAGGAGTGTTGCCACTGGATAGATCCCTCTGTGTTTCTGGTTGATCTGGGGAAGAGTGAGTGGAGGAGGATGCTTGTATGACTATACAATTCTTGCCAAACTCGGAGGATGCTTGTATAATGACTATACTTTTCTTTCTTCCCCACATCATCTCAATTTTGTTTTTTCCTTCATGCAGTAGTCACAGGACCAAGGCTTCAATTAAAAATGTTGGAAGCAGGGGTGATTCCTAAGTGAGAAACTATAACTATATTTTTAAACCTTTATGTCAGAATTCCTAAGAGCCTGGGCCTGATGGGTGGGTTGTGCCTTCACCCCATCTGGTAAAATTAGGGTTAACAATGGGCATGGCTGTATTGCCTCATGGTAAAAATAGCCCCCCTAGATCTGCACCTCTGTAAACCTATCTGTGTGGATGAGAGTAGACTGAAGGGGAGATCCTTGCCAGGCTAGTATTGTTGCCTGCATTCAGACCAACACAGGGGCTGAATCTCATGTACCCCCCAAGGGTGGAAACATTTGAGTACAAAATGAAGAGAAGGAGGTATAGCAGCTGAGGATAAAGAAATGAATAAATGAGTTAATTAATGAGGGAAATCAGATATATTAGTGCTTTAGCAGAGGCTCAGAGCAGATGATATTATCTTTTAGCTCAATTATTCCAGATTTCAGAAATGGTGAACTCATATATTGCTGAGACCACTCCTGCTTTTGGAACCTGACAAGATTGAATAGAAGCCTGAAAACCTGAATGTTCTTGTCCTGAGAGACATTTTCGCATAATATGGTGATGGACTGGACTGATTATTAATGACTGAGTGGAGTTCTAGTAATGAGACATTACCTTTTGACTTTTATGATCTTTTTGCCATAAAGGGTCCATGACCAGTGATCAGGGGGTGGACTATGACATAATAACAAATTTATCTTTGGTCTCTGCCCCTGGTCTTGACAAAGACCTTCTAAGACCCTTGGGATCTCTGGAGCGACAAGGGTGTCTTTTTGTATACTAATGAGATGACTGGTAGCTGGGGGCCCATAGGTAGCTTCAGGATGGGGTCTGGTTGCCAAAATGACCAAGGCTTGGTTAGAGGGTTAGAACTTCCAGTTCCACCCCCGTCCTCCAGAGAAGAGAGAGGGGCCAGGGATTGAGTTGATAATCTATCATGCCTATGTGATAAAACGTTCATAAAAAAACCCTAACTGAAGGGGTTTGGAGAGTTTCCAGTTTAGTGGACACATTGCATGTTGGAAGGATGGCATATTTCAACTCCAAGGGGACAGAAGCTTCTACACTCAGGACTTCTTCAAACCTTGTTTTACGTACCTCTTTATCTGGCTGTTTGTATCCTTTATCATATCTTCTATTATAGAATAAACTGGTAAATGTAGCTAAGTGTATTCCTGAGTTCTGCAAGTCATTCTAGCAAATACTGAATGTGAATAGTGGTCCTGGGGAACCTTGGTCAGAAGTATGGAAGGCCTGGTTTTATGAATGAGGTAGGAGCCCTCTTGTGGAACTGAGCCCTTGACTTAAGAGATCCTGGGGCACCTGGGTGGCTCAGTCAGTTAAGTGTCTGACTTCAGCTCAGGTCAGATCTCACAGTTCTGTGAGTTCAAGCCCCACATCAGGCTCTCTGATGTCAGCATAGAGCCTGCTTCAGATCCTCTTTCTCCCTCTCTCTGCCTCTCCCTCACTCATGTGTGTGCATGCTCCTTCTCTCTCTCTCAAAAATAAATAGACATTTAAAATTTTTTTTAAATAAATAAAAAAAAAGAGATTTGATGCTAACTCCAGTTTAATGGTGAGAATTGAATTGAATTGTAGGACACATAGCTGGTGCTGGAGAACTGCTCAACGTAGGCAAAAACCCACAGAGCTGTGATTCCCTCTATTCAACTGTCTCTCCAGATTTTACACTGGTGGTTTGCCCTGAGATCTCAATTCTTTGATAAGAAAATCCAAGAGAAGTTGTTGATTTTTTATTTGTTCACCTTTTTTCTTGTGGTAAGAATGGGAGTGACTTTCAAGTTCTTTACATTTCAGATCTGAAACTGAAGTCCACACAGTAATTTCATCTATTGTGCTAAGTTTTATACTAGAGCTTGCTTGTTAAACTCTAACTTGGATGACCATAGGTTTGCCTGGAATCCTGGTATACCAGCTGTAAATAAGTTAAAGCCTTATTTGACCACCCCCATTCATTATTATATGTTTCTCTTTTTGTATGGAAAAAATGCAATCTCCACCTTGCTACAACACCCTTGGGAATAATGAAAGACTTCTCTGACAGAGGCAGTTGTATTTGGCTCCTGCACCCATTCAGTTTTGTTACTGGAAAACCATACACTATTTTTTCATTTTCTTTCCTTTCTCAGTATCTCTCCTTTTTCAGCATATTTTAAAATGTTTGTTGCTTTCTCAGAGACTCCCATTAAGGTGACTAGAATATGTTATATTGTGAAAACTAAGATTCTGTGTGACCATATATGTTAACTATCAGAACCACGATTTGAGAATACCCCTCTTAATATGACTATTTTATTCTATTTGGGCTTCTATAACAGAACTCCATAGCCTGGGTGGCTTATAAACAAAGGAATTTATTTCTCACATTTCTGGAGGCTGGGAATTCCAAGATCAGATGCAAGCAGATTTGTCTGGTAAGAGCCTCCTTCCTAGTTCATAGATGGACTACTTTTCACTCTGTCCTCACATGGTGGAAGGAGCTAGGGAGCTCTCTGGGGTCTCTTTTGTAAGGTCTGTCTTCATGAAAGGGCATTAATCCCATTTATGAAGACTGCTCTCATGAACTCCCAATAGCGCCATCTCCAAATACCACCAAATTTGGGTTAGAATTCAACATATTAATTTGGGGGAACACAAACATTCCATCTATAGCATCGCGTTCCTGCCCCCTCCCCAGTTCATGTCCTTCTTGCATGCAGAATACATGTAGGGGCAAAGGGCAGGCTCCCAAAATGTGCCACCTTGGCATACTGATTATTTTTTTAAAAGCTACTTAAAAGGGGCACCTGGGTGGCTCAGTTGATTGGGCGTCTGACTCTTGATTTTGGCTCAGGTCATTGTCTCACAGTTTGTGAGTTCAGGCCCCTCATCGGGCTCTGTACTGGCAGCGTGGAGCCTGCTTGGGATTCTGTCTCCCTCCTCCTCTGCCCCTCCCCTGCTTCCTCTGTATCTCTTTCTCAAAAATAAAGAAATTTTTAAAAAATGTTACTTAAGAAACAGCCAGTGCAATGATACTCAAACCCTCCTCTGTATATCTAAAAGCAGGAAACAAGTATCCTATATGAAAAATATCCTCCCTATAGTAAGAAGTAAAAGAACATTTTTTATCACCAGAGAGTGACTTTAAAGTCCAAAAAGCTGCAGAAATGAACCTTGTTATTTTTTACTAATCTACTACCTCAGCCCAAATTCTGCTTGGAATTCCCTACTAATTAAAGCTCCCAAACACCTGTTTTCCTTATCCTATAAACTCCTCACAAATTATCTCTTTGCCTAAAATATATAACTGCCTGTCTTGGTCATTTCCTTGGTCTCAATTTTATTATTGTGCCTCTGTGTACACATAATAAAACTTTGTGGTTTTTTTTTTCCCTCCTGCTAATCTGTCTCATGTAAATTTAATTCTTAGTCCAGCTGGAGGACCTTGAGGGGGTGAGAGAAGAATTTTTCCTTCCCTTCATACACTTATGTCCCAATAGCCCCAAAAAGTCTTAACTCATTCCAGCACAGCTCTGAAATCTCAAATCCAAAGTCTTTTCTAAATATCATTGACATTAGATATGGATGAAACTCAAGGTACAATTCATCCTTAGGGAAATTCCTCGCTAGCTCTCAACCTGTTACATGCTTCCAAAATATGGCAGTGGGACAGGCATGAGGCAGATATTTCCATTCCAAAGGAGAGAAATACAAAAGAAAGGGGTAATAGGTTCTAAGTAGTCCAAATTTCAAGGCTTAAACTCCATGAGATTTTAAGGCTCTAGAATAATCCTCTTTGGCTCAATGTTCTGCCCTTCTGGCCTCCAAGTCCTATCTTCTAAACCCATTGTGGGAAGTCCTGCCCCTGCAGTTTTGCTAGGCAGGGGTTGGCCCCCCAAGGCTTTTGGTGGCCCTATCCCTACAGTTTTGGACAGAGGTTATCTGTCCTGTTAAAAGCAAGGTGATGGTCCACCCTTTTGAACCTAAGGAGGCAGCCCTGATGATCTTGAGATTGCCTTGAGGGTCTTTACTGGTGTGTGTTCACAGCAGAATAGTTTTACTATCCTATCCTATAAAATCCAAGCTCAATACCTTCTTTCACTCCTTCCTGTCTTTTCCTCTTCAGTTCAAACTAGCAGTTTTACTGCCAGTGTGGCTGATTAAGTTCATTGTTCACAGCTATCCTAATCTATTAAATGTTCATGGTCACTTTGTTACATCCTTAGTTCTCTTTCCAATATGCTTTCTCATTTTTTGTAAAATGGATAGGCTGGGAATTTTCAAAATCTTTCATTTCTAGTTTCTTTTGGTTGATAAAATTCCATCTTCAAATCTTTTCTTTCTTCTCACATTTTTAATATAAGCAGTCAGACCAGGCTGTACCTTTGCTTAGGAATTTCCTTAGGTAAATATCCCATTTCATTGCTCCTAAGTTGTAACTTCCACAATACACTAGAACATGAACACAATTCAGCCAAGTTCTCTGCCACTTTGTAACAAGGATCTCCATTGTCCAATACCATGGTCCTCACTTCTGTCTGAGACCTCAGAATGGCCTTGTTCCTAATTCTACCAAGATTCTGTTCATAGTGATTTACTCTCTAAGATGGTGGTTTTCTATACAGCTCTCCTCTTTTCTTTCTAAACATACCCCAGAATCACCATTAATGATCCATTTATGACAATGTAAGCTTTTTCTAGCATGTACTTCAAAACTCTTCCAGCCTCTGCCCTTACCCAGTTACAAAGCCATTTCCACATTTGAAGGTATTATCATTATTATTATTATTATTATTATTATTATTTTTACAGCAGCATCTCCACTTTTTAGAAGCAATTTCTGTGACAATTAAGATCCTCTGTAGCCACAAATCTTAACTATCAGGACCAAGATTTGAGAATGTCTGTCTTAAAATGATTTATCTATTTGTACTAGGAAATGCTTATCTAGGAAGATATGGCTTATAAACTAGTAAGTAACTTCACTGTTTCAGGAAATTCCTAACTGGAAAACTGATGTCCTACCTAGGCAAAGAGCTTGCTTATGCAACAAGAACTTTCTTATGAAGATTTGCTTTAGAACTCTTGTCTTGATATGTTTGTCAATCACGGACTACTATTAGTTAATTTGCCTAATCCTAATCAGTTCCTTACCTTGAAAGCCTTGCTGATTTAAACCTTGACCTCCAAATCATATATATCCTCTATATCTATAATTACATTTAAAATTGTTTCAATGTTTATTCGTTTTTGAGAGACAGAGACGGAAATAGTGTGAGTGGGAGAGGGAAGAGAGAGAGGGAGATACAGAATCCTAAGCAGGCTTCAGGCTCTGAGCTGTCAGCACAGAGCCCAACACAGGGCTTGAACTCATAAACCATGAGATCATGACCTGAGCCGAAGTTGGATGCTTAACTGACTGAGTCACCCAGGTGCCCCACATATCTGTAACTATATTTATATTCTCCTCTGACCTTCCCCTTCTGAGCCCTGCTAAAATTCTCAAGGTTATTTTGTTCCTTGTTGTGGTAGGGTTTCATCAACTCAACATTGCTTGATCTACAAGTTATTTGGATGGTCTTGGGCCCCTTGTACTATTAGAATTTCTGAGGCAAGTATATTAATTAGACTCCATTGTAATTTTTAAAAAACTGGATTCTCCTGAAATATTATATCAGATAGAAAAAACTTCTGGTGGGGGTGGGGGGTGTTCTTTGCCGGCTTCTACCTGGCCAGATTCTTATTTCACCAGTTTCCATCATAACAAACCATTAATCCTGACACATTCCTATGAATTAAGAATATTCTTATCTCAACTCTACAGGTGGGGAACTTGGCACAGAGGCTAATTGACTTGCTCAAGATCACTCTGTGAACCAATAGCCTGGCTGAGATACAGTCCAAGTCTCTTGACTCCCAGGCTCACCAGATGTGCAATGCCATTACTCTGCTCTGCTGTCAATAGGCTGCTGACCTCATTTCCTTCTTAGTTGGCAGAAGTCTACCCTGTATGCCAATATCATTTCTGTAGTTCATACCTGAAGTGCTTTTCTGCCTGGCCAAATTTGCAGTGTTACAATTTTTTCAGAGTATGGCAAATGTACCATAAAATAATATATTTTTAAATGACATAAGATAGGGAGGTAGGAGAATTCTTAAAATATGCTGAGTCTTACAATGTATAGCTTTGCAGTAATAGAAAACAATCAAATAGGTGTCAAAACAGCTTTTCTCATAGGTAAGTTCTATGTAGCCAACCACACACTGTACCCTTCAAAAGGAAAATGGGGAAACTAATGTTGCTTTGTACCACCTCAAATAGCTAACAAATCAGAAGTTATACTGTAAATACTGTGTTCTTTATATAAACTTGCTTCATTTAGGCAGAACATCCTTGAATTATAACTTTCTATCCATCTCTATCTTGGCAATGTTGTTTCCAAAAATGTCATGAATTGAAATGGTTTGTCTTGAGATGGATTCCACTTTCTTTCATTTTATATGCCCCCCTTTTTTTCATTCACTAGAATTGTATTTACTATGAAGCCACCATCATGATTTACTTCTTTGTAGGCCAACCCAAATCAAATAGACTGCTATTAAGGTCTACAAAGGGCTTGATCATTTCCACTCACCTCAGAAAGCATGAAGAGGTAATAAGTCTCATTGTAAAGATGTTTTTGAGGCTTTGTGAGGGGTGATTAGACAGAGCTTTCAGGGAGCCAGAAGTGAGTTTACTCACCTGAAAACAGAAGCTCCTAGGAATCCTGATTAACCGCCCCCAGCTAACACAAACACATGATGGCTTCTTTTTTTTTTTTTTTTTTTTTTAATATATGAAATTTATTGTCAAATTGGTTTCCATACAACACCCAGTGCTCATCCCAAAAGGTGCTCTCCTCAATACCCATCACCCACCCTCCCCTCCCTCCCCCCCCCCCCCCCATCAACCCTCAGTTTGTTCTCAGTTTTTAACAGTCTCTTATGCTTTGGCTCTCTCCTGCTCTAACCTCTTTTTTTTTTTTTTCCTTCCCCTCCCCCATGGGTTTCTGTTAAGTTTCTCAGGATCCACATAAGAGTGAAACCATATGGTATCTGTCTTTCTCTGTATGGCTTATTTCACTTAACATCACACTCTCCAGTACATGATGGCCTCTTTATCCAGAATTTAATTAGGACATGAACATATGACTTGTTGCAGAATTCCTGGAATTTCAAAAGCCTGACCCCCAATATTAAAAAAAAAATTTTTAATGTTCATTCATTTTTGAGAGAGAGAGATAGAGAGACACAGAGTGCAAGTGGGGGAGGGGCAGAGAGAAAAGGAAACACAGAATCTGAAGCAGGCTCCAGGCTCCGAGCTGTCAGCACAGAGCCCAGTGTGGGGCTTGAACCCATGGACCATGAGATCATGACCTGAGCCAGTCAGATGCTTAACCAACTGAGCCACTCAGGCACCCCATTCTGACCCCCAATATTTTAAAGAGGAACACCACTTTTTTTTCCCGAGGCTCTGTTTCATCATTGCATGAAAAACTTTTGTTTTGAAAAGTATTTACTATTTATTTAAGGAAGATAGATAAAATTCTTGGAGTGTATATATGTGAATCAGAGATAATCTCTGGATGGAGGGACTTGGGTGGCAGCTGTAGGAATAAGGGAGAGATAAGAATTGGTCTTGAAAACAAACGCACAGAAACAGTAGCAATATTAGGTGCCAAGTAAGAAAGTAAACAAAGTGTGTTGAGCTAGGCACCTATGTGCCTTGTAGGGATGTAAACATGATGAAGAAATAGTTCCTGCCCGAAACTAGGTGGATGGGGAATACACTTACATAAACAGGCCGCCATAAGAACAGCTAAGTGTAGAAACAGGATTCAAATAAGCTCAGGAGGACTTCCTAGAGGAAATAATGCCTGAGCGTGTAGTTTTAATAACTCACCTCTGATATTTAAAATGTGTATTAGTTTGCTAGGGCTGCCATAACAAAATACAACAGACTGTGTGGCTTAACCAACAGAAATGAATTTCTGCACAGTTCTCAAAACTAGAAGCCCGAGATCAAGATGTCTGGCAGGTTTGGGTTTCTTCTGAGGCCACTTTCCTTGACTTTCAAATGGTTGCCTACTTGCTGTGTCCTCAGGACAGCTTTCCTCCATTCATTCCTGTCCCTGATGTCTGTGCGTCCAATTTCCTCTTCTAAGGACACTAGTCAGATTGGATTAAGGCCCACCCATATGACCTCACTTAACCTTTATTTTTAAAGACCCCATCTCCAAGCACAGTCACATTCTGAGTATTGGGGGCTAGAGCATCCACATACAAATTTTAAGGGAACACAATTTAGTCTATAACAAAATGTTACAGTTCTCCAAAAGGCAGAATAGGCTTTTCCTTTCCATCTTATTTATCTTCATTTTCTTCTTCTTAAGTAAGAAGTAATGTAGCATAACAACCAAGAGCAAGGGCTCTGGAATCAGCCCACTTGAATCCAATCTTTGCTATGCTACTCGCTGGATGTGTAACCAAAGGCAAGTTGCTTTGATTCCTCTGTATCTTGGCTTCCTCGCATGTGAAATGAAGATGTTAATAACTACCCCATTGGGTTTCTGTGAAGTTTAAATGGATGAATAATATAACATACTCAGTAGTGCCTGGCACATAATAAACACTCAATAGGTGTAAAATATAAAGGATAGCAATAATTTCTGGGTATAAAATTGTGCAATATGATACTTACACATACCAGTGCTAATAAATAAAAAATTTGTATTCTTTGGAGCTGAAACTCATTTTTCATCAAATGTCATAATCAGAAAGATGTATAAGCTTAAGGTGACTATCCCAGCTACAATTTGTGTCACTTACTATTCACATATTCATATACAGCATACATCTGTTTGATCATCTGTGTTTCTAAAATAATTCTAGTGAGATTTCAGACACCTAATATTGTTATTAATAAAAACTCCATGTGTCTTTTCCTTTCGTGTGGGTGATAATTCCATACTTTAGTTTGCTGTGCTACATTCACCATTAATCTAGTCTTTGGTATATTTTTGGTGCACATATTAGCCTTTGTATTTGTTCCTATAAAGACATTGGCATCATTTTCTCTCTTATATTCGCAAACTCTAAATAATAGCAAGTAGGAAAAAAAGTTTTAAATGATAATGATTATGTGTTGTGCTTTCATAGACAGCACTTGTCACCAATAACAATGACCAATGAACTGTTTTCAGGCATCAACCAACTTACCCAAAGGGATGTCTCTGTAGAACTTTGTTCTTTTTTTAAACATGAATATAGCATTTGCTCTCTGCCGAGCCCTGCTCTAATCACTTTTCATATATTAAATTATTCGGTCCTAACAACAGCTCTATGAAGTGGATGCTATTATCCTCAATTGACAGGTGAGGAAACTGAGGTACAAAGTGAGTAGTCACACATCAAGGTAGGCAGGCCAAGGTAATCATGGTCAGATTTTAATTCTGAGCACTCTTTTCTCTTTGGACTTAGAGCACACTAGTCCCAAAAAGATGGGAAACTCCTCCTAATCTTTCTGCTCACTCCTTCCTAATATCCTTTCTTAGAGCTTCTTCTTTGCATGGGTTGGTTCTTGAATATTGGTTTCCCAGGGTTTTATTCTTGAAATGCTTGTTTTCTCCCTTTAAAATCTCTCTCACTTATTTCTAGGGCTCGTCCTCAATCTAGATAGAAATGGATCTTACATCTGTATCTCCATGGCCACCTTTTCCCTGAGTTGAATACATATTTCCAACCACCTACCGGGCACCTCCAACTCGGATGTTGACCACAGGCAACATGGAATTCCCCATCTGCCTCACTAATCCCCAGTTGCTCCAGTTGCAATCTCTAAGCCCAGTGGTGGATTCTCCAGGCTTCTTCTTCTCCCATGTCTGATCTGCACGCAGTTCTCCTGATTCTAGCCTTTGATGGCTCTCTACTCTTGTCTCTGATGTCTAATCTCACTTTCACTGCTTTAGTTTAACATCTGTAAGTAGGTGTTCATTTTCTATTGTCTTATCATCCATTAAGGATTTTCACTTGCTAAAAGTTACTCTTTGAACAGGCTGCTGGTAGCTTATACCAGCATTCTCTGCAGTTGGAGATGTTTCAATCATTTCATTACTGTTATTTCACCAATATCCCAGGCCTGAGCCAGGATTTTGTTTCTTGAGCTAGCTTTCTGTCTTCTATTTGCTAGGAAAAAATCCAGTTCCTATTTTATTGCAGTAATATTCTTCTGCAAGAACAAGATGCTTTCAGGATCAAGTCTTTTTCAGAGTTTTAAAAAATAGAGGAGGTTTATTTATTTATTTTTTTGTCTTTTTCTTTTTTTTCTTAGCAATTACCATTGTATAAATAGCATGCAAAGAGATACAGATCTTTTAAGAAAAACGTACTATATTTTTCTCTGGGCTAGTTCCCTGGTCTACAAAATCTCTTTGGGGTGTATATTAATTACATTGTACATTATCTCTCACCTGGACCTTGCAACCTTCAGACTTGTCTCTCTTCCTCTCTCTCTGTCTTCACTCTAATTTATCCTCTCTCTACATGACCTTCCAAAAATTGAAAAAAAAAAATAGTGGCCACTGGATTAAATGAAAATTGTTTCCGAATGGCTTACAGAGCTTTTGACAAGTTAGCTGAGAACAACCTCTCTGCTTCATCTCCCTCTCTCATCAATTCACCATGTCCTCTCAATTCACATCACAGCAACTTTTTGGCCTCCACACCTCTGCACATGTTTGTGGCTCTTTCCTCAATGTAACTTCCTCCTTCCATATTTACAAACCCATACATTCCATTAAGACCTGACCCTGACATGATTCTTTACACTCTTACACTCTTACAGTGTCTGTAACCGTCTACCATTGTGTCACCCAGGACAACTCTGTCCTGCTCATGATTAAACAGACTAGGACTCTTGTGCCTAATTTTCATCTGGCTCCTGGCCACTGACACGTTTCTTATTTAGCTCCCAATGTTTTCTTTCTAAAAATGGAGTTAGATTCTATGACTTGGTTCTTACTACTAGTTTTTAGATCGGGTTTTACCTCTGACTTTGTCCCTAAGCTTGCCATGCAACTACCACACAGGATGAAGCCTTGACCCCAGACTCAGTCAGCTTTCAGGAAACCCCTATACATCTGATGTCCCTCAAAGGAGGGATCATACATTCTGTTAAATATCTTCCTATTTTTTTCTCAGACAGAATTGGTCACTATCTCTTGAGGCTTCTGTGGTCATTCTGTATGCGTACCTCTATTATAGTATTTCTATATTGCAGTTATAGATACTATAATATTTCAGAGCACATTCTCAGGTGTGAGGAGTATAACCTAGCACTTCTATTACTCCATGTCTATTGGACCTTCTATCAGACACTGTCAGTGTCACTCCCAGAGCCCTTTCATATCCCTTTTATGACTTTTGTGTATTCTTCACCTGATGTCAGTGTGCCTTTGCTTCCCTCAGGCTACATCTGTGATTCTTCTTTGGGGGACTGCCTTCAGACTATGGAGCTGCTTCTCCCAGAAGGCCAGAGAGCTGGAGGTGACTGGGAATCATATCCCTCCAGGGTGGCTCTCAGCCAAGGCCTGAATGGCCAGGGAGTGCACCCAAGGACAGGAGCACTCTCCACCCTGAGAGGTAGGCTGAAGTCTGTGGGACTTTGCTTGAACTCTTACTTGCCTTTTTTTTCCCTCCATACTCTGCCTGCCCTTCTCCCTTCTTGGTTTCTCTCAGGAATACTTCCCCAATAATTCACTTGCATAGGACTCCTTGCCTCAGGATCTACTGAGGATCTCAGCCTAAGACTTACTTAATCTCCCTTTCAAGTCCATTTTGTTTGATTACAAAAACATTTGTCTAATTGAATTCTGAGTAAACGTTGAAACTTCAGATTTAATCTCAACCAATTTGGGATTTTTACCATCACATCTCTTCCTTCTTCTCTACAAGTTCTGGTTGAATGGTCCTAGTGGTGGTAATGTTTCTGCAGTGTCCTGAGGGATTGTGTCCATCTGGTCTCAGTTGTCAGAATCTGTCAGGGTGACATATTATCTTACTACTCAATTATCTGTTTCCATGTTTGGTCTCATTCCTATGGGTAAAGGTTAACAATGCCTAGGTTCCTTTTTTTTTTTTTTTCATTTCCAGCACTTAGAACACAGACACTAACTGTTGAGTGAAAACAAAAGAAAATAAAACAATACAACACCTTTGTAAGCTAGGCATTAACATCTTAGCTTTATAGGGGATGTAAATGGGGCTTATAGATATTAAGTAATTGAGGCTAAAGAAGATGACTGATTAATAGCACAACTAGAATGCAGGTCTTCTGACTCAATATAAATTTTTCTGCACCACCCATTTTTACTTCCTCCATGTCACATTAAAGATCTCATGGCTGTGTCAATATGCCTGGTGCTCAAAGGAAGGTTCTGTTTATGCTGATCTCAGCCACCAAACAAAACAAGTCACAAACATCCTCCTGGAAGCTTGTTAGAGAAGTCATTCTAAAGCCTTTGCCATTCTTAGAAGTGAAAACCAGAATGTTCCTGACTGGGCTTCCTCCTTGAATATGAATATTAATTAATACCTTTCTTTTCTTCTTAGAGAAACTCTCCACATCTTGAAGTTTTCATTCGAAATCCACCTGTAATAAGATCAAGCATCAGTTTTGATATCATTTTTATCCATTTGATAAGCCTTCTGTGGGGGCAGGGAAGAGGTCTGCAATGCTGGGGAAGCACTGGGTCTTTAAGGAAGGTGTATGTTTGTAGCTTAAATCAGAAAGAGGACCAATTAATAATGGAAATATTCCATGATGGCGATGAAAGAAATGTACTCTAGGAACGTCTCCTGTAAGGACAATGCTCTTACGTGATTGATATACAGTGAACAAGAAGTCTGGGCACTGCACTTTTTTCCATTTTCTTCTATTCTCACTCTTAGGAGTTCAATGCAGTAGATCAGGTTGTATCTTAAAGGACTTAAGAGGCATCCCTGATATCTTCAGAGGAGGAGATGCTGTATGACCTTTTGTTCCTGTGTGCATGTGCGGGGCTCTGGCCCCTCCTGTTGTAGCCTCGTACCTGTGCTGAGCTGTGTAGGTATAGGGACTGCATGGATGGCACCTTGATGCTCATCTATGCTGCCTTGAAGGAGGGAGGAACCACATAGTTTGAAAGACCTGACTTAGTTAATATGCTACACTCTGCCTCTCAGGCACTTGGGGGCACATCTTTTGTTATTCCGCTTATTTCTCCTGACAAGGGCATGCTTTGGCAGTTTGTGAAGGAACAACATTACCATTTAGTGGAAGAGCACTTTCCGTTTTAAAACTTTTAACTTGAATTAATGTCACGTAGAGTATATTTGTTTTAACCTATTGACTCTTAGCACTTAAACACCTTAGGCAAGATCCATCTATATGTACAAAACCTGAAATCATTTGCAATTTGGTAATGTGTCTCACTGTAGCATTTTTGAATGTGATTATGAATTAAATACAGTAGTATCGTCTTATATTCCATTTTGGGATCTTAAAGTTGACATTTACTTTTGCAAATAAATTCCATGCAAAAATTGGCATAGTATTCTCTCCAGCTTGCACATTTATGGTATTTTAATCTTTTCATTTAAATCCCTGAATAGTAATTTGGGGATTTTTTTTTAAATTTCTTGAGATATATTGGGAATGAAGAGATGCCTATATTAGGAGGTAGATTAAAAAGCTAAATAATAATTTAGGACTGCCTCCAAATAAAATTTGAAACTTAATGAAATTTGGCCTCAGTTAAAACTTCTTATTTTGTGTGTCCCTCTATTGTGCGCTGTCCTTGGGATGGCCTTTTGCCTTTCCTGTCTTGTACATGTCTTCTATGCCTTGAGGAGTATAGATCTCTACTTCATCATCAAAAATCATGATGACTGTTCCTTCTGAAATGGTTGAGGACTCCTTCTTGCTGGAGCCTGGGAGGGGCCGAGAGCAAGGATGTCCCTGAGCCCTCCAATTCTAGCTCAGCCTTATCAATCATGAGAACTTCAGGCTACCAGTGAACCCTCCAAAACAAAACAAAACAAAAAAGAAAACATTAACTTTAATTCAATACAATGTAGTTTAAACTCAAAGGAAAATTTTTTGCCTTATTAGCATATCTCTGGCCTTGTCTTTTTAAAAACAATAGATATCCATATTTTTTCTGAAGGCCAATGATTGGTTTCTTGCTTGATAACCTGATAGTAAACTCAACTTTAGTTTTTATAGGCTCTTCTCTCTGTGGTTTGGAAAGTGACTTTGGGAACCAGATTCAGAATTATAGATTCAGTCTTAATTCATGCATCTAATAAATTTAACTGAGTGCCTACTATGTGATAGGAATTCTTTGAGGCACAGGGGAGATGATGATGAACAAGGCAGACAAAGTCCAGACTCTCGTGAAGTGTATATTCTGATGAGGTGGGAAGCACACAAAAATCTTTGCAGGTAAAGAAGAAAAATATCAAGTTAAGTGTTATGCACAGGGTTAAAATGGAATGATGTAATAGGGAGTGACTGGACCTACTTTAGATGATCAGTAAGGCTTCTTCAAGGAGGCAATATTTAAATTCTAGCTGAATAACAAACAGCAGTGAGCAATGTGTGTCGTAGAGGGACAGATTCCTGGCAGGGCAGAGTCCCTAAGGGCTAGAATGAACATGTGTTGTTAGACTAGAGGACCTAAGACGACCAGGATGACTGAAGAGTTCTGGGCAAGAGGAAGAAAGATAAGAGTTGATATGAGAGAGATAGGCAGCAGTCACATCCTCTAAGGCTTTGCAAGGCATGTTAAAGAGCTTGGATTTTATTGTAATTCTATGGGAAATAATCAGAGCTTTTTTGCAGGGTAGTACTATTTTAAAATGATCACATTGGCTGCTATATGAAAGGTCAAAACTTAGATCCGGAAGATGGCGGCGTAGGAGGACGCGGGGTTCACAGCGCGTCCTGCCGATCACTTAGATTCCACCTACACCTGCCTAAAGAACCCAGAAAACCGCCAGAGGATTAGCAGAAGGGAGACTCCGGAGTCAAGCGCAGACCAGAGGCCCACGGAAGAGGGTAGGAAGGGCGGCGAGGCGGTGCGCGCTCCACGGACTGGCGGGAGGGAGCCGGGGCGGAGGGGCGGCTCGCCGGCCAAGCAGAGCCCCCGAGTCGGGCTGGCAAAAGCGGAGGGGCCGGACGGACTGTGTTCCAACAGCAAGCGCGACTTAGCGTCTGGGAGGTCATAAGTTAACAGCTCTGCTCGGAAAGCGGGAAGGCTGGAGGACAAAGGGAGGGAGAGCTGCTGAGCCCCCGGACGGCAGAGCTCAGCTTGGCGGGGAACAAAGGCGCCAGCGCCATCTCCCCCGCCCATCCCTCAGCCAAAATCCCAAAGGGAACCAGTTCCTGCCAGGAAACTTGCTCGCTCCGCGCAAACACCCAACTCTGTGCTTCTGCGGAGCCAAACCTCCGGCAGCGGATCTGACTCCCTCCCGCTGCCACAGGGCCCCTCCTGAAGTGGATCACCTAAGGAGAAGCAAGCTAAGCCTGCCCCTCCAGCCCCCATGCACCTTGCCTACCCACCCCAGCTAATACGCCAGATCCCCAGCAACACAAGCCTGGCAGTGTGCAAGTAGCCCAGACGGGACACGCCACCCCACAGTGAATCCCGCCCCTAGGAGAGGGGAAGAGAAGGCACACACCAGTCTGACTGTGGCCCCAGCAGTGGGCTGGGGGCAGACATCGGGTCGGACTGCGGCCCCGCCCACTAACTCCAGTTATACACCACAGCACAGGGGAAGTGCACTGCAGGTCCTCACCACGCCAGGGACTCTCCAAAATGACCAAACGGAAGAATTCCCCTCAGAAGAATCTCCAGGAAATAACAACAGCTAATGAACTGATCAAAAAGGATTTAAATAATATAACAGAAAGTGAATTTAGAATAATAGTCATAAAATAAATCGCTGGGCTTGAAAACAGTATACAGGACAGCAGAGAATCTCTTGCCACAAAGATCGAGGGACTAAGGAACAGTCACGAGGAGTTGAAAAACGCTTTAAACGAATTGCAAAACAAAATGGAATCCACGATGGCTCGGCTTGAAGAGGCAGAGGAGAGAATAGGTGAACTAGAAGATAAAGTTATGGAGAAAGAGGAAGCTGAAAGAAAGAGAGATAAAAAAATCCAGGAGTATGAGGGGAAAATTAGAGAACTAAGTGATACACTAAAAAAAAATAATATACGCATAATTGGTATCCCAGAGGAGGAAGAGAGAGGGAAGGGTGCTGAAGGGGTACTTGAACAAATTATAGCTGAGAACTTCCCTGAACTGGGGAAGGAAAAAGGCATTGAAATCCAAGAGGCACAGAGAACTCCCTTCAGACGTAACTTGAATCGATCTTCTGCACGACATATCATAGTGAAACTGGCAAAATACAAGGATAAAGAGAAAATTCTGAAAGCAGCAAGGGATAAACGTGCCCTCACATATAAAGGGAGACCTATAAGACTCGTGACTGATCTCTCCTTTGAAACTTGGCAGGCCAGAAAGGCTTGGCACGATATCTACAGTGTGCTAAACAGAAAAAATATGCAGCCGAGAATCCTTTATCCAGCAAGTCTGTCATTTAGAATAGAAGGAGAGATAAAGGTCTTCCCAAACAAACAAAAACTGAAGGAATTTGTCACCACGAAACCAGCCCTACAAGAGATCCTAAGGGGGATCCTGTGAGACAAAGTACCAGAGACATCACTACAAGCATAAAACATACAGACATCACAATGACTCTAAACCCATATCTTTCTATAATAACACTGAATGTAAATGGATTAAATGCGCCAACCAAAAGACATAGGGTATCAGAATGGATAAAAAAACAAGACCCATCTATTTGCTGTCTACAAGAGACTCATTTTAGATCTGAGGACACCTTTAGATTGAGAGTGAGGGGATGGAGAACTATTTATCATGCTCCTGGAAGCCAAAAGAAAGCTGGAGTAGCCATACTTATATCAGACAAACTAGACTTTAAATTAAAGGCTGTAACAAGAGATGAAGAAGGGCATTATATAATAATCACAGGGTCTATCCACCAGGAAGAGCTAACTATTATAAATGTCTATGCGCCAAATACCCGAGCCCCCAGATATATAAAACAATTACTCATAAACATAAGCAACCTTATTGATAAGAATGTGGTCATTGCAGGGGACTTTAACACCCCACTTACAGAAATGGATAGATCATCTAGACACACAGTCAATAAAGAAACAAGGGCCCTGAATGATACATTGGATCAGATGGACTTGACAGATATATTTAGAACTCTGCATCCCAAAGCAACAGAATATACTTTCTTCTCGAGTGCACATGGAACATTCTCCAAGATAGATCATATACTGGGTCACAAAACAGCCCTTCATAAGTTTACAAGAATTGAAATTATACCATGCATACTTTCAGACCACAATGCTATGAAGCTTGAAATCAACCACAGGAAAAAGTCTGGAAAACCTCCAAAAGCATGGAGGTTAAAGAACACCCTACTAACGAATGAGTGGGTCAACCAGGCAATCAGAGAAGAAATTAAAACATATATGGAAACAAACGAAAATGAAAATACAACAATCCAAACGCTTTGGGATGCAGCAAAGGCAGTCCTGAGAGGAAAATACATTGCAATCCAGGCCTATCTCAAGAAACAAGAAAAATCCCAAATACAAAATCTAACAGCACACCTAAAGGAAATAGAAGCAGAACAGCAAAGGCAGCCTAAACCCAGCAGAAGAAGAGAAATAATAAAGATCAGAGCAGAAATAAACAATATAGAATCTAAAAAAACTGTAGAGCAGATCAACGAAACCAAGAGTTGGTTTTTTGAAAAAATAAACAAAATTGACAAACCTCTAGCCAGGCTTCTCAAAAAGAAAAGGGAGATGACCCAAATAGATAAAATCATGAATGAAAATGGAATGATTACAACCAATCCCTCAGAGATACAAACAATTATCAGGGAATACTATGAAAAATTATATGCCAGCAAATTGGACAACCTGGAAGAAATGGACAAATTTCTAAACACCCACACTCTTCCAAAACTCAATCAGGAGGAAATAGAAAGCTTGAACAGACCCATAACCAGCGAAGAAATTGAATCGGTTATCAAAAATCTCCCAACAAATAAGAGTCCAGGACCAGATGGCTTCCCAGGGGAGTTCTACCAGACATTTAAAGCAGAGATAACACCTATCCTTCTCAAGCTATTCCAAGAAATAGAAAGGGAAGGAAAACTTCCAGACTCATTCTATGAAGCCAGTATTACTTTGATTCCTAAACCAGACAGAGACCCAGTAAAAAAAGAGAACTACAGGCCAATATCCCTGATGAATATGGATGCAAAAATTCTTAATAAGATACTAGCAAATCGAATTCAACAGCATATAAAAAGAATTATTCACCATGATCAAGTGGGATTCATTCCTGGGATGCAGGGCTGGTTCAACATTCGCAAATCGATCAACGTGATACATCACATTAACAAAAAAAAAGAGAAGAACCATATGATCCTGTCAATCGATGCAGAAAAGGCCTTTGACAAAATCCAGCACCCTTTCTTAATAAAAACCCTTGAGAAAGTCGGGATAGAAGGAACATACTTAAAGATCATAAAGGCCATTTATGAAAAGCCCACAGCTAACATCATCCTCAACGGGGAAAAACTGAGAGCTTTTTCCCTGAGATCAGGAACACGACAGGGATGCCCACTGTCACCGCTGCTGTTTAATATAGTGCTGGAAGTTCTAGCATCAGCAATCAGACAACAAAAGGAAATCAAAGGCATCAAAATTGGCAAAGATGAAGTCAAGCTTTCGCTTTTTGCAGATGACATGATATTATACATGGAAAATCCGATAGACTCCACCAAAAGTCTGCTAGAACTGATACATGAATTCAGCAAAGTTGCAGGATACAAAATCAACGTACAGAAATCAGTTGCATTCTTATACACTAACAATGAAGCAACAGAAAGACAAATGAAGAAACTGATCCCATTCACAATTGCACCAAGAAGCATAAAATACCTAGGAATAAATCTAACCAAAGATGTAAAAGATCTGTATGCTGAAAACTATAGAAAGCTTATGCAGGTAATTGAAGAAGATATAAAGAAATGGAAAGACATTCCCTGCTCATGGATTGGAAGAATAAATATTGTCAAAATGTCAATACTACCCAAAGCTATCTACACATTCAATGCAATCCCAATCAAAATTGCACCAGCATTCTTCTCGAAACTAGAACAAGCAATCCTAAAATTCATATGGAACCACAAAAGGCCCCGAATAGCCAAAGTCATTTTGAAGAAGAAGACCAAAGCAGGAGGCATCACAATCCCAGACTTTAGCCTCTACTACAAAGCTGTCATCATCAAGACAGCATGGTATTGGCATAAAAACAGACACATAGACCAATGGAATAGAATAGAAACCCCAGAACTAGACCCACAAACGTATGGCCAACTCATCTTTGACAAAGCAGGAAAGAACATCCAATGGAAAAAAGACAGTCTCTTTAACAAATGGTGCTGGGACAACTGGACAGCAACATGCAGAAGGTTGAAACTAGACCACTTTCTCACACCATTCACAAAAATAAACTCAAAATGGATAAAGGACCTGAATGTGAGACAGGAAACCATCAAAACCTTAGAGGAGAAAGCAGGAAAAGACCTCTCTGACCTCAGCCATAGCAATCTCTTACTCGGCACATCCCCAAAGGCAAGGGAATTAAAAGCAAAAGTGAATTACTGGGACCTTATGAAGATAAAAAGCTTCTGCACAGCAAAGGAAACAACCAACAAAACTAAAAGGCAACCAATGGAATGGGAAAAGATATTTGCAAATGACACATCGGACAAAGGGCTAGTATCCAAAATCTATAAAGAGCTCATCAAACTCCACACCAGAAAAACAAATAACCCAGTGAAGAAATGGGCAGAAAACATGAATAGACACTTCTCTAAAGAAGACATCCGGATGGCCAACAGGCACATGAAAAGATGTTCAACGTCGCTCCTTATCAGGGAAATACAAATCAAAACCACACTCAGATACCACCTCACGCCAGTCAGAGTGGCCAAAATGAAGAAATCAGGAGACTATAGATGCTGGAGAGGATGTGGAGAAACAGGAACCCTCTTGCACTGTTGGTGGGAATGCAAATTGGTGCAGCCGCTCTGGAAAGCAGTGTGGAGGTTCCTCAGAAAATTAAAAATAGACCTACCCTATGACCCAGCAATAGCACTGCTAGGAATTTATCCAAGGGATACAGGAGTACTGATGCATAGGGGCACCTGTACCCCAATGTTTATAGCAGCACTCTCAACAATAGCCAAATTATGGAAAGAGCCTAAATGTCCATCAACTGATGAATGGATAAAGAAATTGTGGTTTATATACACAATGGAATACTACGTGGCAATGAGAAAAAATGAAATATGGCCTTTTGTAGCAACATGGATGGAACTGGAGAGTGTGATGCTAAGTGAAATAAGCCATACAGAGAAAGACAGATACCATATGGTTTCACTCTTATGTGGATCCTGAGAAACATAACAGAAACCCATGGGGGAGGGGAAGGAAAAAAAAAAAAAAAAAAAAAAAAAAAAGAGGTTAGAGTGGGAGAGAGCCAAAGCATTAGAGACTGTTAAAAACTGAGAACAAACTGAGGGTTGATGGGGGGTGGGAGGGAGGGCAGGGTGGGTGATGGGTATTGAGGAGGGCACCTTTTGGGATGAGCACTGGGTGTTGTATGGAAACCAATTTGACAGTAAATTTCATATATTAAAAAATAAATAAAAAAAAAAAAAAAAAAAAAGAAAGGTCAAAACTTGCTAAAAACCCACAAGAAGGAGACAGAGGAAGAAGGCTGGCTAATTAGTGGATGCTTTCCCTTGGAGGTCTCCCTTTTCCTCTTTTTCTTGTGCATTCTTACGTTCTTTGGACTTTTTATACCCTCTCATGCTTCTTGAAGCTTTACTTGAAATCTTGCTTCAAAGATATTGCTTGGTTCCCCACATCAATGATTTAACAAATCCATAAATATCATATCCTTTATAGCAACTAAGGGAACCATGAAGGCAAAACATTTTAGGATAGAAGGAGTGCTAGATATAGTCAGGAGACCATGTTTACTAAGTATAAGAACTTGGAGCTGGTGTAGGGTTGTGACATTGCTTTGTCCTGGGAGAAAATAGGTAATAAGTTTTAACTGGAATGATTTGGATGCCAAAATTTTTTGGTGGCTTAAGTAAGAAATTCTAAGTAACTCCCCCTTTGGCCATTCTGATTAAAGTTATTCACAAGGCTGATGATGAGGATCGTAAAACTATCATTTGTGGTGGTTCAAGTTCACATTTCAGTTTGAATTTCCTTTTTTTTTTTTTTTTAAGTTCTTCCTGTGTGTCAGTTGCTAGGCTAGACAGAGACACCACTGAGAACAAGGTTATCAGGGTCCCTGGCCCCATGCAACTTACAGTCTAGAAGGAAAGAGCATTTAGACACTTCACTGTCTGTGAGTAAGAGGAGTACTTATCATATCCAACATCAGTTCTAAATCTTTCCCTACATTTGAAACATTACTGATGCCTAAGCCCTAAAGCCAACTAGACTTTCTAGGTAAAGCCATAGGCATTGTATTTTTAGAAACTCTCCAGATCATTCTATTGTGCATGCAGGATTGGGAATCATTGTTCCAAATCAGGTTTTCTCAGTCTCTGCACTATTGACATTCTCGTGGGATAATTTGTTGGAGGGGTGCTGTCCTGTCCGCTGTAGGATATTTAGCAGGATCCCTGGCCTCTAGATGCCAATAGCACTTCCTGCAAGTTTTAACAAACAAAAATATCTCCACACACTGCCAGAAGTCCTGAGTTGGGGGGAGAAGAGTGAAGTCTCTCCTTCCCTTTTGTTGGGAATCACTGTTCACAAGAAGTAGGTTCTGGCTACCTCTTTCATCTACTCTCTGACCACTCTCTGCCTTGCCTCTCTGAATCAGCAATGCCATCCTGAATGTCCCTCAGACCCCATGCTCCTGCTTCAGGCTTTTGATGGCTTCCTCCAAATAACCACTTGAACTCCCTCACTGTTTTTCAAGTCTGTTCAGTGCCACCTTCTCAGTGAAACGCTCCCTTATTATCCTATTGAAAATAAGGCATTTCTTATGCTGCTTTATTTTTCTTCACAGAACTGGTTTCTAGTTGACATTTTATTAGATACCTTTTTAAATCTGCCCCTCCCCACAACTTGTAAATATCACAAGAGCTGTTTTAGCTTCTGATATATAGTAAGTGTGCAATATTTGTTGAATGAATGAATGGATATCTGTTATGAAATGAGAAATGCAAGAATGCAAGAATTGTTGTCTTTAGAAAGTAGCCCAAATTCTTCGTTTCATCATCCTCTACAATGATTAATTTTGTTTTTGAACTCTTATATGGACTAAAAGTTGCTTTTAATTAAAGGTCATATGTGCACATACATACATATGCACACAGGTGTTTAACCACTAACAAGCAAATTAATGCGTTAAAATTTTACTCATTAAGAAGAAGCAATTACATGGTAAAACCTTAACTACTTTCTTTTTGAAGTTATTTCTATTTTCAATCTTTGCATTTTTTATCTTACTGATTTATTTTTGCCAATGCAAAATGTTCATTTATCTCTAGATTCTGTAACTGAACAAAGCTGTATGCTCAAAGCCTTAGATTTGGTCACAGTATTGGATTATATACCCCCAATGACCATTTGTAACAAAATTTAGCCAACATTGGTATGTAAAAGTCTAAATTTTAAAAGTGTAGGAAAGATCTTCCATGGTATAAGGAAAGTATTGCTCTGTAAACTTTCAGAAAAAGCTTGACAACAATATTTTAAAGGTAGAATGGTGACTTGACACTGAAGACTATGATCTAAAGCTATTAGAGGAAGCTATGTGAAAATAGGATGGGGTTAATATAGAGTGGTGCCTTTTTTATATGCCCGCTTTTCCACCTATCAGTGGTACAGCCAGACCTTACTTCCAGCCTAGGTTGGAATCTGGCTAACCTCTCAATGAACCCTTTATTCTTGCCATTGTCATGAACGGAAAATTCCCAACAGAATCAAATGCAGTAAATTCCTTTGGAAGGGAAGAGTACGAAGTCAGAAATGTGAGCACGGACTCATCTGGAGCTAAGACACTGCATCAATGGGCACAAGGTGGTCAGGTGCATACTTGCTTAGACCTAGGAACCACAAGCCACTGACAGAGTAGAGTAAGATGGCAGTTAACCAGTGTGTACCTCTTGCCTTTCATTGGCGAAAGACTTTACATGCATTAGGCTATTTAATCTTTACATTTACCCTACTAAGCAGATGTTGTTAACCCTATTTTGTAGGAGAAAAAATCAAAACTTGGAGAGATAAAACAACTTGCTAATGTTTGAAAGTTTATACATCATGAGGACAGGATTTGAACCTTGTTCTAAAAGAGCTCAAAATTCATGCTTTTACTGCTCTACCATATTGCCTAGAAGAGAAAAAGTTGATACAAATTTGGCAACATTACAATTTTTTTTATTAATGCTTGCCCAGCATTATATACTTTTATTAGGCTGAGTATAAGAAGTATTCATAGAATCTAATGTAAAATAAGATGCATTTTGACAAGTACTAGCCCCACCTTTAGAACCCTGGAGGTTATTGGAGTAGGTGTGTACAAATTTTCATGAGAGCCTAAGGTGCTTTTGGGGAGAGAAAACATTTCAAATCCCCAAAACAGATTTCAGCACAAGAATTCAAGTGGATGTGCAAGAGTATTTATTACACTGATGAAATCAATTTCTGGTGTTTATAAACCACCTGGTCTATTACATGCTATTTTAGCAGCCCAAACAGAATATGACAGAGTTCAAAAGAAGAGAGAGTTGGAAATGTAGGGTATTTTCCTACATTTAGGTTATAAAAATTTAAATGATAAATATTAGCAATCATAAAATGAATTATTAGTCATATTTTTCTCAATACTCTGGATAAGACCTGCATTTGGGGTTATCATGAATGAAACACGGCAACAACCTTTGAAACAGCCATCGGAAGCCAATATTCACGGGTGGCACAATGAATGATTACACTATTATATAAATAATGATGCAACCAGCATTAAACAAATGGTGTTAAAGAACCACAGAGGCAAGAATATCTATCATGTTTCATTACAACAGGTTTCAAAGAACCATAGCATTGTGAGTAATAACAGCACTGCTACATTTTTCTCTTAGCAAGAGATATGAAATTAACCAGAAATAGAGCACTTGACAACAAAGAACACAAACAGATGATTTCTGGACCTGAAGAGAAAGAGATGATAGTTGGACACTATAAGGAATCTTGGGGCGCCTGGGTGGCTCAGTTGGTTAAGCATCTGACTTTGGCTCAGGTCATGATCTGGCGGTTTAGAGTTTGAGCCCTGCGTTGGGCTCTGCACTGGCAGCTCAGAGCCTGGAGCCTACTACAGATTCTGTGTCCTGCTCTCTTTCTGCCCGTCTCCTGCTCACGCTCTTTCTCTCTCTCTCTCAAAAATAAACATTAAAAAAAAAAGAATCTTAACATGCACTGATTAGATAGATAATAAAATATATAAATATTTCTTCTCTACTCACTATTCTGAATCTTTATTCAGGTATTTCACTATAGCTAACATGGGCTTGTGAATTTTTAAATACATTCTAGAGTCAAATTGTTTATACTATATATAAAACTTTTTTCTTTAGAGGCCCTGAATAATCTAGGTCTTCCCTGGTGTTAGCATAGGAAACTAAAGGCATCAAAGGATATCTCCCTTGCAAGGAACCTAAATGTATCTATCAAATAATGCAGCAAATGCTTCCAGAGAAAATTAATATGTATATCTAATTGGCAGGCTGAAGAAGTGGTCTGAAAAAGGGGAAACTCCCCAAAACATTAATCAAGGAAAAATGAACAGATAACATTTTGTGCCACTAAGAAAGTGTAGCATCAACCTGAGTATTAGATACCTCCAAGTGCTAAGCTTTAATAACAGGGAGGGACACAGTATAATAATAGGCCCAGCTCTTGATTACTTTTCCTAATGAGAGTGAAGCACAGCATGGAAAAGTGACAACTTGAGATAATTCAAAATGTCACATTAGCTTTGAGTTTCAATCTCTTCTATAACCAGTCTTCATAAAAACTGCTAATGAGTAGTAAATTGGACTGATTTGAGTTTAACTTCAATTTGCTTCGTGTGCTAATCTTTTGAGAAAGGGTGTAAGACAGCGAGATGTCATAGATAGCACTAGAGCAGGAGATTAGAGCAGAAGTCAAGTGACCTGAGTTAGAGTCCCTGCTCTGCAATCAACAAGCTGTGTGGCTCTGGGCAAGGAAGGTGAAGAAATCAGCTGTTTGTGAACGTCGGGTGCCATGCATGGTGTTAGATCCAGAGGAGACAGGTGCATATTGGTGCAGCTGTGTCCTGTAACCACTCACAGTCTAGTGGCAGAGACTGATGTATAAAAATAGCATTGGGGGGTGCCTGGGTGGCTCAGTTGGTTAAGCATCCAACTTCAGCTCCGGTCATGATCTCACGGTTTGTGAGTTCCAGCCTCACTTCGGTCTCTGTGCTGACAGCTCAGAGCCTGGAGCCTGCTTTGGATTCTGTGTCTCCCTCTCTCTCTGCCACTCCCCTGCTAGCACTCTGTCTCTCTCTCTTTCAAAAATGAATAAACATTAAAAAAAACATTTGAATTCTTACAGCCCTAGCATCTAAAATCTCTAAAGAACTCACCAAACTCCACACCCAAAAAACAAATAATCCAGTGAAGAAATGGGCAGAAGACATGAATAGACACTTTTCTAAAGAAGACATCCAGATGGCCAACAGGCACTTGAAAAGATGCTCGACATCAGTCCTCATCAGGGAAATACAGATCAAAACCGTGCTGAGATACCACCTCACAAGGGTCAGAGTGGCTAAAATGAACAAATCAGGAGAGTATAGATGCTGGTAAGGATGTGGAGAAACGGGAACCCTCTTACACTGTTGGTGGGAACGCAAACTGGTGCAGCTGCTTTGGAAAACAGTGTGGAGGTTCCTCAAAAAATTAAAAATAGATCTACCTTATAACCCAGCAATAGCACTGCTAGGAATTTAGCCAAGGGATACAGGAGTGCTGATACATAGGGGCATTTATACTCCAATGTTTATAGCAGCACTTTCAACAATAGCCAGATTATGGAAAGAGCCTAAATGTCCATTAACTGATGAATGGATAAAGAAGATGTGGTTTATACATACAATGGAATACTACTTGGCAATGAGGAAGAATGAAATCTGGTCATTTGTAGCAATGTGGATGGAACTGGAGGGTATTATGCTAAGTGAAATAAGTCAGGCAGAGAAAGACAGATACCATATGTTTTCACTCATATGTGGATCCTGAGAAACTTAACAGAAGACCAGGGGGGAGAGAAAGGGAGGGGAGTTACAGAGAGGGAAGGAGGCAAACCGTAAGAGACTCTTATATATTGAGAACAAACTGAGGGTTGATGGAGGTTGGGGGAGTGGGGAAAGTGGGTGATGGGCATTGCAGAAGGCACCTGTTGGGATGAGCACTGGGTGTTGTATGGAAACCAATTTGACAATAAATTATATAAAAAAATTTCTATTGAAAAAAATGAATTATCACCGCCCTTTGCTTATAACTGTATAAGAGATGTTTCATAAGATATTCCAATCATCTTTTGAAAAAAAATTTTTTTAATGAAGCAGGCTCCAGGCTCTGAGCTGTCAGTACAGAGCCTGAGGCAGGGCTCAGGCTCACAAACCATGAGATCACGGCCTGAGCCCAAGTCAGACACTTAACCAAATGAACCACCCAGGTGCCCCAGGGCTGTGGGAATTCAGAAGGTAGTGTGATTAACAAACAATGAGAAAATCAATAGGGATACATGATAATCAGTGTTATCCAATAATAAATAATGCAAGCAATAATTAAAATATATAATTTTAGCATTTTAGGAAGTGCATAGAAAAGAGTAAAAAGAAACAGGTGAACATAACTTTAATAACATTTTATTTAATCCAATATATGTAAAATATTATTTCAACATTTAATAGATATAAAGCTATTAAAGAGGCTATTAACACTTCTTTTTTTCTACTGAGTTTTGAAGTGTGTGTTTTACACTTACAGCACATACCAGTTTGGACTAGCTACAGTTCAAGGACTTAGTGGCCACAAATTCCTAGTGGCTATCATCCTGAACCATGTAATGATAAATCTGTATTTATGTCCAAAAAGACTTAAAGCATATGTGCACCATTCAACGAGGGATTTACAGCTTAACATAAGGACACATGAAAAAGACCTGTGGAATCTAATTCTCTACAACAGTGGTCTTAATATATGGCTTTAGAAACTGATACTGACTGGGTACTTAAGTATCTTCTAGGAAACTTGCAAAAAGACAGATTCCTAGATCTCTGAGATTCTGTATCATTAGGTCTGGGCTGAGCTTAGGAATGTATATTTTATAAAAGAACTCTGATTATTTCTAGGTGCATTGCAGGCTGGGAACTACTGGCAATAGGCTCAATAGTTGGCACCTGTGGCAATAGAAAAGGTCATTTGATTTTAGGTAGCATTAGCAAAAGGATCTTCTTCTATGTGAATAATCCATAAATTATGTTTTTTTGAGAAACTACATTCCTTCTATTCTTGGACTGGTGTGGAGTTGGAGCCAGCCCAGCCTTTTCCTCAGCTCTGTCCACTTACTCAGCTCAGAGTTGATGGTGTCTCTACGTGAGGCTTTGGGGAGATATGCAGATTTAATTTCCCCCTTTGATTTACACTTTTTTTTTTGTCTGATATCTTTCAAATGAATTGTCTCAAACCTGGCTGTGAAATCATTTTAGGTAACTTTAAAAAAATCTTTCATGGATTCGTCTTTAGATTGACCAAATGAGAAAGCTTAGGAAGTGGGGACTCAAACTCTAATTTTTACAAATTCTCCAGGAAGCATTTGGTGTGTTTAAAGGCATTTGGGATACAGTGACCTAGAGAATCATTTGGGAATGTATTGCTGGGGTTGCTACTTTCATTGCCAGATTTCAGATCTTTCACCACCATCTACATTGTAGTACAATGGCTTTGAGCAGTACTTGTTCCTTATTTGTCTCTGAAGCTTATATGATCTTGTTAGGCTATTTACCATGCCTAAGCCTCTGTTTCCTCAACAGTAAAATTGGGACAATAATCAATTCATAAGGCTGTTGTTAGTGTTTCACATTTTACTTCTTTGTCCTCTTGTATATGTTCCATCACTCTGTTTGTAATGTCAGCTGGTCTCCTGGCTTTAAATAGCTTCTAAGCTGATGACTCTTCAGTTAATATTTCTAACCCACCCTCCTTCTATTGCCCGACCAACTGTGTCTAGCTGCCTATGTAACATCTTTACTTGAATATCCTAGAGGCATCTCAAATATAACATGCCTAAAACATCACTCCCCAGTTTCTAAAATCAGTTTCCACTATAATCTAACTCATCTCAGTAAATGACAACTCTAAACTTCCTGTCGTATAGGTCAAAACCTTGGCCTTATCTTTGATTCTTCTCTTCCTCTCACACTTGACATTAGCAACTCTTGTCAGCTCTGCTTTTAAAACATATCCAGAATTTGATAACTTCTCACCAACTCCACAATTACTGCCCTGGACTATTTCTTGCCTGGATCATTTCAATAGCTTATAAATTATTTTCCTAGCTTCTGTTTTTTCCCCTCCCCCATTGTCTGTTCTCAACACATTCACCAGAGTGACCCTTTAAAAACAGAATTCAAAATCATATTATTGCTCTGCTCTAAATAAGATGGTTTCCCCTCTTAGAGTAAACCCCCAAATCCTTCATGTTGCCAACAAAACAAATTTTGGATCTAGAACTGTTTCTTCTCTAATCTCAGCTTCTCCTCATTTCCTCCTTGCCTACCTTGCTTCATGTATTTCTCACCATTCCTCTAACATAACGAAAACAGTCTTGTTTCTGGGAAACAAAGGGAATGTCATTTACTAGTTAGCCTGTCCAGAGATTCTGGGTGGGCTGTCTTGTGGTGTCCATGGGCAGACTTGCCACTAATGTCCTTGGGCAGATAGACCTGGTACCTGTGTCAGCAAGTGGGCAGCCTGGTGCCTACATCCATAGGGCAGACCTGGTGACTGAGTGGGCCTGAGACCTGGGTCTATTCTGGTGGGCCCTGATCCTGAATCTGTGGGGGCCAGCCAGGTGCCAGGGACCACTGGGGGCCTTGGCTAATGGGTCGGTGGGGCCAGCCTGGTGCTGGGGTGGGCCTGGTACTAGGATCTATGGTGAAGTGGGGTACTCATTTCACTCTGTTTCCCCTACAAAGAGGGTATCTCTCTCTGCACTAGGCTAACCAGACTTGGGAGAAGAGTGACAGGGGTAATGTGAAACTGTCTTTCCTATTGTCTTTTTTTTTTTTTTTTAATGTTTTATTTATTTTTGAGACAGAGAGAGACAGAGCATGAGCAGGGGAGGGGCAGAGAGAGACACACACACACACAGAATCCGAAGCAGGCTCCAGGCTCTGAGCTGTCAGCACAGAGCCCAACGCGGGGCTCGAACCCACCAACCGTGAAATCATGACCTGAGCAGAAGTCGGATGCTTAACCGACTGAGCCGCACAGGTACCCCTGTCTTTCCTATTGTCTTTAATGCATCTTTTCTTACTTTTGTGTTCTACTCAGCTTCTGTAAGTTCTCACCTGGAATCCTTAGTGCTTGTGAAGATATTTTCATTCATGGATAGTTGTTGTCGATGTTTCTGTGACGGGACAAGGCTTGGAAATTCCTATGTCGCCATCTTGCTGATGTCACTTTTTCATGTTCTTCTAACACTGCCATTCAAACTTCTGAGCAAACTTCTGAGCAAAGAGTAAAACTCTAATGGCAGAATATAGTTGGATGTGGTTGATATTCTGGGTAAAACATTTTTTATTTTGTGCTACTTTATATCTCACTTATAGATGCCTGTTTAAAATCTGGTGGAGGGGCGCCTGGGTGGCTCAGTCGGTTAAGCGTCCAACTTTGGCTCAGGTCATGATCTCGCGGTCCGTGGGTTCGAGCCCCGCGTCGAGCTCTGTGCTGACAGCTCAGAGCCTGGAGCCTGTTTCGGATTCTGTGTCTCCCTCTTTCTCTGACCCTCCCCTGTTCATGCTTTCTCTCTGTCTCAAAATAAAATAAATGTTAAAATAAATAAATAAAATAAAATAAAAGCTGGTGGAGTAAAAACATTGTCAGCTGAAAAGGACTTCTCAACTCTCCTGAAAGAGGTTGGAGTAAATGTTAACATTTAGTGCATTATGTGCATTTACACTAGGCAGAGATTTCATGGCTTAACAGTTCTCACTCTGAGAGTCCCTAGTGCTAAATAATGGATTAATGCTGCACTAACCTGACCTGTCCTTTGACTATGACATGTGGAAGTCCCTCTTCTCTTGACTCAGTGTTGACTGTGTTGCTTCTAAGTGATGGACATATTTTGACCATGAAGATGAGGAGCAAAAGACAAAAGGCTGCCAATCATGAACAGGGCTTTTCCTTTCTCCCTTTGGTTCATCCATTGTGGAAGTTCTCATGTAAGTCCTGCTTTCCCTACCTAATGTCTTTTACTTGTATGCCCTTTGCCCCACTGAATTTTCAATCTAATTCTGAGTAGGTAGTCCAATATGAACAGCCTCAGACTTACTGAAAGGTAGGATCTAGAATTAATTAATCATTGTCTTGGCCCATTTGAGAAGGTACAGGAATTTGAACTCCAGGACATCTGACAACTTTAAATTATGGTATTGGGAAAGAGAAGTGTGAATATAGGTGTGCTCAATTTTAGCTCTTGACAAAGAAGAAATCTTAGTAAAGGAACTTTTTCTTGAAGAATTACTAGATTCTCTCCTTAGCCCTTTCTTTCTGAATAGGGGTACAAGCTGGGTGGAATTTTCAAAGAGTTAAGGCTTAATCCTTATGTCCTTTTTAAGTTAACACATTCTTTCCAGGACTATGTAGACAAATTTTCATCTAATGACTAAAATCAAAGTAACCATCTTAACTGCCTCTGAGAGAAAAGGTTTTCCTCAGGTAATGGGTGTTATCATTTGAAAATGCTTCCCTATGTGTTCTTCCTCCTCAATACCATGGCTTCTTCGACTATAGACTTTTAGTTTTAAGACCTTAGGAAAGAAAATAGAAAGGTATGTTATGATATAGAGAAAGTGTCTGCCAGACAGGAATGGGAGACAGAGGGATAGATGGAAGATGAGAGGGAATAGATCAGATATTAATAATTTATCTTTTTAAATGTTTATTTTTGAGAGAGAGCGTGAGAGCACGAGCAGGGGAGGGGCAGAGAGAAAGAGGAAGAGAGACAATCCCAAGCAGACTCTGTGCCATCAGCACAGAGCCTGACATGGGCTCAAACTCACGAACCATGAGGTTATAACCCGAACTGAAATCAAGAGTTAGACACGTAGCCGAGTAGCCACAGGCATCCCCAGATGTTATTCATTTCTATGTATGTGCCCCACCTGCCTCACCCAGCTCATCCTTGAAAGGTGGGGACAAAGTATATAAACACAAAATGTAGAGGAAGAAATGGAAATAAGAAGAGTCTGTGCCCACTTCCTCTTTGAGTTTCTACGAGCTAACAGAATCACCAACATTAGCACTGGTATTTGTATGGGTGCTGGGCTGAAGAGAATGATGGTATGATATGTTTATGAAGAGAGAACTCTGCTACCAGAAGTTTCCCTTAGCTCCCATATAGGAAAGATGCAGAATGTCCTTGTATAGTCAGAGGAGATGACGCAGAGAGAGCTAAGAGTAGAGAGCCAGAAGGCCTGCTTTGGGCAGGGGCCAAATGGAGAATGTAACTGAGATTTTAGATAATCTGAACTATGAATGGAAGCCAGCATGGGCCAAGTCATCAGAGTGGGCATGGAGATTTACCAATCATGCTAAGAAAATAACCAAGATTCACCAGCCATGAATTTCAGTAGCATATACCAGAGGGATATATATAACCATAAGGGTCAAGGAACATTTTTAAGGAGGCCAACAATGTTCTAGAGGAAGGAACAAGAGACAGCTCTCTGATTTAGGGATCTTTATTCTCTCTGCCATTAGGACATTTAAGATTTTGTGATATTATTTATATCCAGAGGCAATGTTGGCTTGGAGAAAGCAAGATGGAAGAACCCTTGAATGATTTTGCAAGTACCACAGGAGAATAGGTTAGTCAGGTCATTTAATGTAAACATGACTGAGTTATTTAACATGAGAAGCTTAAATTTTCCCACTGCCCAGTAAAATGGGGGACTTGAGAGCAAGATAAGGTCACTCATAAAAAATAAAGAACCCATATTTTTCATGTAGCTGGATTTATAATATGTTAATTATTAGCCCCTATGATGCAATTAAATTGCAAGCTTGTAATACATGGCATGTGACAGGGTGCCTCTCCTTGATGATCCTTCTCCATCAAATTCCTCTTATCACTGGGTCTTGATATGGGTGCTTTGATTATGTGATTTGGAGAAACAGCCCTAATTCTGAGGTTCTTAACTTTATCAAAAAAAACTTTTTTAATGTTTTCTTTTTTATTTTGAGAGAGGAAGAGACAGCACATACATGGGAAGGGGCAGAGAGAGAGGGAGAGAGACAGTCCTAAGTAGGCTCCAAGCTGTTGGCACAGAGACCAACAAGGGGTCAATCTCACAAACTGTGAGATCATGACCTGAGCCAAAATCAAGAGTCAGATGCTTAACCGATTGAGCCACCCAGGCGCCCCAAAGGGTCTTAATTTTATTTTTAAGGCTCAGTTTTACAAATTTTTGCAGGTGTAAAACTTATAAATTTTAGTGTCTAGAACACATATCAGGGCTGAAATGGGAGACGGTCAGTGATTACTGGCAGGAACAACTGTGAATAGGAAACCATGCAGGGCAAAGATCATGAACTGTAAATGTGTTATGTCTTCTAGCGGGCAGTTCTGTGCCTGGATACCAGTTTCTCTGCTCCAGTATGGTAGAAGCTTCCCTGCACCAACCCTCTTGCTATGCAATTGGCTAGGATAATGATACATCAAAATACCACGAGTTTAAGCCCTCCTGCAGTATGATAGAGACAGCGGGTTCTCATCGTATTAGCTCAGGAAATTGACAGTGGTTTTCTGGTTATCCTCTCTCCCAATTTATTACTGTTCCCTGTTTGCGATATTTTTAACTAAGTGTATAGCCACATATTTTAGTCTTGTGCAATCTTTGTGGAATGCAAGGCAAACTCCTAATAAAACTCATTTCAGAAATAGAGCTCAGATTAACAAATATTTATTGAACCTATTTGTGTTTGTTCTATATCAGGTGCAGTGGATACAAATATAAATAAGCCATGGCCCCTGTCTTCAAGGATTTCACATTATAGTGGCATCTCAGTTTGGGATATATTCTATAAGGTTAGTGAAAATAATAACAATAACCACTACTTAACATCTACTTTTCAGACAAGGCTGTGTGTTTTACATATACTGCCATCAATTTTTTTGATAATAGTGCAATAATGTATTTGCATTTTAATAAATTCCCCCAATTGACTCAGATACATATATAAAACACTGAGTCAGAAATTGAGCCCAAGGGTGTGTGACTCCCCATTGTAACAACTTATCTAGCAATTGAATATATCTTGGCAAAAGAAAGATATAATTCATAATAGGCTCATAGATGCCAAGAAAAATCTGCCAAAGAAGCCACACTGGTGTGGAAAAGAACAAAGCAGGATTCGCACAATTCTTCAAGACCAAAGAGGAGAGAGTTGGAGCAACCTTTCCTGTTTACACACAGGGAAAGCACCATTTACTGAAAAGGTAAATTAGGGATTGAGGGACATTATCAGTGGCTGAAAAGCATTATTCCTGAGCTCATCCCCCGTCAGAACATCACAGTTTCTTCCCCCTTCTTCTTAGGTCTCTGAGTCCAGTAGTGTCAACCTCCCAATATTGGCCATTTTGAAATAAAGTGGTATTTTAATTTAGAATATGAACATGAATTTAGAGAGAACCAGTGATATTTTTATTAAGTAAAGCAAAATAAGTTTTTTTGTTTGTTTATTATACTTTTACTTTCTACTTTAAAAGTAGAATATAGGGATTTTTTTTTTTTATAGTCAAATGCATTCTTTTGTGTATCCAGTAGATGTCAGCATTGGGCTGTTTCTGACTGTTCAATCTGTCTCCATATTATTTTGAAAGGACCATAAATATTCAGTATGAAATATACTGAGATGTAAAATAGCAGGTGCAGCAAATCTGTGGTGAGGATACATTTAATGGGTGAAGGATTCAATATTCCATCTACCGAGCAAACAACTGTATATAAAAACCCCATCTGTAGCTTTTTTATCCATGTCCATTTTTAAAAATCAATTTATTTTAAAATACCAGTATACTATTTTGTAGAAGATAGCTTTATACAATTAAGTGACAAAATGGATTAAAGTCATTGACATAAATGTAAATATTTGAGCAATTTTAGGTTGCATCTGCTTAAAATCAGAAAGGGACACTGAAGGGTTTTTAAAAATCTCATTAGGATATAATTTCAGCCATAAAGTTTTTGGCAAGGTTTTTTGAATTACCCTTTTTTTCTTCCCAATATTAAGATTCCAGATCCTTTGGAACACTTCTGGTAAGATGCACACCAATAAAACCAAATGGATGGTTGATCAACATTAAGTGGAAGATAATATGTATAATTCATGCTTCCAACAGATTCTAAAGTTGACACAAGTATTTGAGATTCCTGGCATATGGAACACAAGTTTCCTAGGAAACTGGTCAGTTCTGTGGCTGAACTAAGTAGATCAGACCTTGTATCAAACAAATGGATTAACAAGTCAAGACATCCTTGTTTCCTTAAGAATAGAGTCTTACTCGTCCAGCCTTTATCAATTCATTATATGTAAATATACAGTACCCAAGGGAATAAACCTGGAAAAAGTGAGAGAAATCCTTTAGCACATCACCTTCAGAAATTGATGACCAAAGAAGTTTTAAAGCTTGAGGTAGAAAAGCTAGCATGTGAACATGAGTCTTATTTCAGTATTCTAGCTCGTTTTAGAATAAAAACAACAAATCTATCATCTATCTATCTATCTATCTATTATCTATCTATCTATTATATATGCATCTAGAGAACATGTACAAAATTCTGTGGTAGACCCCAAATAAAATTAAAAAATATCCTTATTCTCAAGGATTTTGGAAGATCGTTGAAGAATCAGAAACATTAATAGAATATCATAATGCATTTTAACAAATTTAATGATAGAATTATGCTCAGGGTACAGATAAGGGCCACTTAGCTTAGTTAGGGAGGGTCTTAATGATTTCTTAACAATGAGCTATTTCTTGCTTGAAAATTCTCCCAGGAGCTGTGTTACTAACCTAGGAACAGAAAGCATCATTATTTGATGGGGCAGCACATGGGGTCTGAAGATAGCTTCACTGACTTACTGCACTGTAGTATTTGGGTTTTTCCTCCCACCTAGTTGAGGATCAGTCTAGTCCAACATTTCTCAAGTGTTCATAAATGTCTGTTTTAGAGTCATCTCAGAGATTAAAATTCAGAAGAATAGATGGACTAAAGAACAGAAAAGGAAAAATAAAAATAACAGCAAATTTGAGGCACAACCAGATGAAGGAACCACATATTGAGCCTATACTAAGCCACCTACATTGGTTCATCTTGACATCAACAGCATGAAATTTGTCACTATAATGAATATAGTCTTTGGTCCTGTGAGAAAACTGAGCTATATGGTTCATACAGAAATCAAAACCATAACTGTGGCATCACTTATATTCTGTTCTTACCCACAAAACTCTTAGGTCACTATATGTGATGGCTACATACAAAGTGAGTAAGTGGTTTGAGGCCTTGCTAATATGTATATCTGATCATATCAATATGTTAACATGACATTCAAAGTATGAACTACTTTAAAATAATTTAGGTGAGTTTCAGTGGTCACACAATAGACTGCTATCTGGAGATGATGGTTTAGCAAATCTTTTCCTTGCTTTTTCCTGAATGATGGGAAAGAATACCTCTTTTATGAGCACTATATAATATTTCCAACCATTTTTTCTCATCTCTTTGGGACACTGCAGGGAAACACATTAGGTCATAACTCAGTACTGCAGGAAAATTCTGATGATGAACCTAGGTTGTTCAAAGCATCTTTGACATTAATCTGCCATATGCAATCACTATGTGTGAGATTGAAGACCATATTTCAGTTTTGTGTACCAGAACACAAAACCCTGTCATACACTTAATCCAAATCATTGGAGAGATAGTCCTCTCCAGAGAACAAGTGGAACAGTAGGAATATGGACTAGGAAATTGTTATTCTAGGAAATAACAATTACCCAGTTTCTCAATTCATAGAATACTTGGTGTCATGATCAGTGACAAAAATCATTATGCATTCCCTGGATTTATTTGAGCCGGAATTATTCACATTCTTGGAAAGAAAATGTGCTTTAATACTCCAATAGCTTTTCATTTGGATTAAGTCACAAACATTCTAAATAATACCTTTGGTGTATATTCAACACTCCCTGTTTCTGTATGTAGAGGAAAAAAGGGGATTGGGAGCAGGGCATGGGGAGATAGTTATGAGAGTGCATTTCTTCAGAGACTGGGCATAGCAGTTCTTACTCTCCGTTGGTGTAAAGGTGTTTGGAAACAAAAGTCAAAGTTTGCATATGAATTCACTCATCTTATGTAGATTTATTCTTTTCACAGATTTAATTTATAGGTTTAAACATTTAAAGCATAGGTTTTCTTTACTAAGATTTTCATTTATCTCTTTCTAAGATGAATTATTGTAGCCTATTCATCAATCTTGGTTCATTACTCTTGATACTTTAGCTTGTTTTATCAATCAGTTGCCATTTGACCTCACTCCTTTCTGCCATGTGAGTAAGGCATTTTCTTTGAAGTTGGAGACCCAAGAAATGGGGCACAATATTAGAGAGGGAATATTTTTTTTCCCCATGAGTATCCTAGAAATCTAATCTTTTTTTACTTGAGGCCATGTATTTTGGTTTTAATGACTAGACTTTGATCATTACACCAAATGCCATCTCACTGATGGATATTGACTATGAAGTTAATTAAAATGAATGGGTAAAGAAGATGCCATTTATAGATACAATGGAATATTACTTGGCAATGAGGAAGAATGAAATCCTGCCATTTGTAGCAACGTGGATGGAACTGAGGGTATTATGCTAAGTGAAGTAAGTCAGCCAGAGAAAGACAGATACCATATGTTTTCACTCATATGTGGATCTTGAGAAACTTAACAGAAGACCGTGGGGGAGGGGAAGGGGAAAAAATTACAGGGAGGGAGGGAGGCAAACCATACGAGACTCTTAAATACAGAGAACAAACTGAGGGTTGATGGGGTGTGGGGGAGAGGGGAAAGTGGGTGATGGGCATTGAGGAGGGTGCTTGTTGGGATGAGCCCTGGGTGTTGTATGGAAGCCAATTTGACAATAAATTATATTTAAAAAATAATAGGCTCTAATGGACTATAATCCCATGAGGAGACTGCAAATTTAGGGTTCAACTGACTCTTTGCCAGTCAGAGAAACAAATATTCTGGTGCCATGCTGCTGTTGTATAATCTCCAGGGCCAGTCTATTTATTTTTGCCAGTGTACCAAACTAGTCTCAGAGAGTTTTACTGTACTTTTGCTAGTATTCACTGAAAAACATGTGTGTGAGTGTGTACGTGTGTGTGTGTGTGTGTGTGTGTGTGTGTGTGTCTTATTGGTACTTTTGTTTGAATTTTATTTGAATTTTATTCATCATAAAAATGAGAGTGATCTGCATACCTTTTAATTCAGGGTTAGCTCTTTTTACTTGATTTTCCCTGCAGACTGCCTGTCAGTGCTTCAAAAACATCAACAACTGATAGGTTTCTATACAGCTGCCTGGGCAGCTGTGGTAATGAAATGTGAATGTGCTTTCACAATATCTGAAGACTTCTGCTTGGCATTATAAGCAGAAAGAAAGAACTGCGTTTTAAGAAGATGTTGGCATATTCTTCAAATGTTGTTCTGAAAATGATGAAACTTAAAATAATTTATCATTCTAGGGCTGTTTTAGCTTTATTGTTCTAACAACAAGATATCCTCCCATTAAAATCCTTTGTGTGTGTGTGTCTCTCTCTCTCTTTAGGGCTCATTATAACAGAAATCAGGAGATCTGGCTCTCAAAGACAGCACAGTAATAAGCACCAAAGGGTTGTTCTCAAAGAAATGAGATCCAATCCTGCATGGGTGAAACGTTAGAGAATAGAGAAAGACCTTTTCAGTGTTTTCTATGCATATAATCATATGATTTACCATGATTTAGAAATTATTTTCTGTAATTTTAATGAGACAGGTTATGTCTCCACTGAGTATGAGTATTACAGATTATTTTTTGCATCATATTAATCTGACCATGAAATAATTCCTTTCTAGAAAAAAGGATTTAGAGTCTACATAAAATCAATGTGGTCAGACTTTAGTGTTTTTATTATTTTCCTGAAATACACAGAGCAGATGATTTTGTTTCATTTTTTTAAATGAAAATGAACAATTGCTGGTCATCCATAGAAAATCTGTGATAAATAACGTTTAGAGGTACAAACTCAACAAGCCGACTCTGTCTCAGCCTAAGGCATCCCTGTGTGTGGACTGCTCTCAGACCCCAGCCAGGGAACAAGCTAGAGGCCCAATGTCACTGCTGGAAAAATACAATGTATTCCAGAGTCAGTCATTCGGGGTCCTGAGGCTGCCAAGAACACTCCACGTCAGTTGGCATAGAAAATGTTTCAGCACGGAGGAGGGGTAAGGGAAGAGCTTTCCCACCCCATCAGGGACAAAAGGAGATAGCTCTTATAAAATATACAGATTTTAGAGACTCCCAATTGGGTGTCCCATTAATGAAATATTTGTTAAGAACCATAAAGAGAGGCAGCAAATACTGTTTCACCTCAATTCGCTACAACATTTCGAAATGAACATGTACACATCTTAAAATCTTAAACTTCCACTGGAAAATTTGCCTTCAAATACAACTCAAGGGGAAACGTGGTCAAAAGCACTGTTGAGAAATACACTTCTTTAATCTTTTTCCTTTACAATAAAAATACACAGACTCTCAGACAACATTTAACAGCATTATAGGAGAGTATTATATTTCTGCTTGCCCTAAAATGTAATATATTTCCTCTGTATTTCTGCCTCAACCTTTTAGTCTCAGGTTTTATTCCAGGAAGATAACTATGAAAATACCTGTCTTTTTGAGAGTGAAATTTTATGCAATCATGGATTTGTCCTATTTAGGAATAACAGAAACTATTTTCTTCATTTAATATAGAGGTTTACTAATTTATCTATTTGGTTTATGTGAGTATATGCACAATATTTGAAGGTCCCCAGTCCCAATGGAAGTCACAAGTATTAACTTAAAATAATTTAGTTCATACAGGTGAATTCTATCAACTGTTATTCAAACTCAATACCAAGGGATAAACTTTGGGATAAAGAGTCAGCATAGACAGTAATGCTCTTGCTGAAAGGTCCAAGTATCTCCCTAAGCACAGAGATATAGCTAAGGAAGCTCCAGAATTTTCTTTTTAAAAAATAAAAAAAAATGAATCATCAAGTGTAATTAACAGTGCTATATTAGTGTCAGGTGTACAGTATAATGATTCAACAATTCTATACATTTCTCAGTGCTCATCAAGATACGTGCACTCTTAATCTCTTTTGTGTATTTCACCCATCATCCCACTCACCTGCCCTCTGGTAATCACCAGTTTTTTCTCTGCATTTAAGAGTCTATTTTTTTGTTTGTCTCCTTTTTTCTTGGTTGGTTGGTTGGTTGGTTGGTTGGTTGGTTTTGTTTCTTAAATTCTACATAGTACTGAAATCATATGGTATTTATCTTCCTCTGACTGATTTATTTCACTTAGCATTATATTCACTAGCTCCATCCATGTTGTTACAAATGGCAAGATTTCATTCTTTTCTTATGGCTGAGTAATATTCCATTATATATATATATATATATATATATATATATATATATATACACACACACACACACACAAACATACACACACACCACCTCTTTATCCATTCATCTATAGATGGGCACTTGGGTTGCTTCTGTATCTTGACTATTGTAAATAATGCTGCAGTGAACATAGGGGTGCATATATCTTTTTGAATTAGTGAATCATATGCTAATTCTATTTTTAATTTTTTGAAAAAACCTCCATACTGTTTTCCACAGTGACTGTACCAATTTGTATTCCTACCAACTGTGCGTGAGGGTTCGTTTTTATCCATCTCCTCACCAACACTTGTTATTTCTTGTGTTTTTTATTTTGGCCATTCTGACAGGTATAAAGTAATATCTCATTGTGGTTTTAATTTGCATTTCCCTGGTGATGAGTGATGTTCAGCATCTTTTCATGTGTCTGTTAGTCATCTGTATGTCTTCTTTGGAAAAATGTTTATATAGGTCCTCTGCTCATTTTTTTAATTGGATTGTTTGGTTTTGGTGTTGAGTTGTGTAAGTTCTTTATATATTTTGGATATTAACTCCTTATCAGATATGCCATTTGCAAATATCTTCTCCCATTCAGTAGGTTGCCTTTTTTTCTTCATGTGAGTAAATGGTATCAAGTATCCAATTAGAATTGGTTCATTTGGTTCAGATCAAATTTTGTACCAAACACTCTCACATGTACCTATTTTTCTAGGCATAGAGGTTGGGAATGTTGCAAAGATTATGTAAAACTAGGATCTTGTTCCCAAAGAACTGATGATTGGAGCTGTGTAGGAGTGAGATCCATATAAGAAACACATTTCAGGCTGTATTCACTGGAACAGAGACTAGCTCAAGCGGCATGTATAAGATGGCATGAGATGTGTCTTCAGAAATTGGACATTCTTCACCCATATTCATTATGATTATTTTTTAGAGTCTGATGCTGAGGGCAAGGATTTTGGGTGTCATGGTTTGGGTTCCTTCAGAAGTAGACCTTGAGGCTTCAAGGGCAATTAGTTTCTCAGGAGGGATTCCAGGAAACACGTATGTAAGAGTGGGAAAGGACAGGGAATGAGAGACAGTCAATAAATTGCTTCATTCATTAAGCCAGTTACTCCTCTGAGCAACTCTACCTTAATCTAGTTGGTCGTCTCTGGGAGACGCTGAAATGGGCACTTCAGAGTTAGGTCTCCCTTGTATACTCTTGTCAGTCATTGGTTATAGGCTGCTTCTAGGGCTTATTAATATCCATACACTTCTGGCCTGCTGAATGCATGTAAAGAACAGGCCTTAGTAGCCAGAGAAAGCTCTCAGTTATTTGCAGCTGCTGACAGTGGTGTTTGGAAGGTGTATACAGAAATGGTGAATGCAGAGAGCTTATGGGAGGACACTAATAGCATCTGCTACAAGAGGTCAGAGATATACGGTTCAAAGATCTTGGATCAATCTTACTTTGGCAGTAGCATGAAATAATATTTTAGACTGAGGTTAACACAGAATATAGGGCAAATGTTACAGAAAGAAGGATTTCCTTTGGAAATACATTAGGACGATGTCATTTTGTACACTGGCATACAGTTTCTCAATAGATCCAACTCCCAGGTTTATGTTAAGCATTGGAAAGAGCTGTCTCTGCAGTTGAGCAGATGAAGTGGTTGGCTTGCATTTGGGGGGCGATGTTGTATGAAAACATGCTGTCTTTAAACATTGGAATCACATTCATTCTTTGAGAAGCACATGAGACCTGAGACTGAGAAAAGAACATAACTCCTGTTTTCACAATTAATTTAGGGCATGTGCTCCTTGAGTGGAATTGTAAGTGGAATTACCTGCACTGGTTAACTTCTCTCTGTCTTTCTCTGTTGGGACTGAAGTTAAGTAAGTGCAACTTAAATATGCATAAGATGTGACTCTATTTGTATGTAAAGACCAAATGTAATGGAGTCATAAATGGTTCCACTTTATGGGCATATATTGGGAGGTGTGGTATGCTTGGGACCTGGAATGGATTACAACCACATTTCCTAGCAATCAGCTAAAAGCTTTTTTGATGATTAATATGATAAATTCAGAAACTAAACAGATACAAAGAATTAGCTACCAAACAGACTCTGCTTTCCAAGATAAAACACCAGGGATAAGAATGTAAACAATGCTATTTTACAATAAAATGTGGAAGAAAGCACAGGTCTTAATTCACTTCTTACTTTCTTGAACAGGGATTAGGGGAAAACAAATCAAGAGATGAGGAGTCGGAACAGAGAAAATGAGGAGAGAAAGACAATGCAAATATCCTAATCCACATGATTACACCTCATTGGCCCGTTATCTGGAAATACATTCTAAATGGTGGTTCTCCAGGAGGTGTACTTTTCTCTCCTAACCTCCTAATAACCCCCACTGTTCTTAACTCTGGATTTTTTTTCAATCATACCTCTTTTATCTGAGTCTTTAGCTGGATTAGAGGAGTAGAGCTGAGATACTGAGATGTTGTAATGTATACCCCATAGAGCTTGAAAAGTCCGTTATGCTACTGCTGTGTCCCCAATTCCTAGCTTAATACCTGACACAGATCATGTGATCAATACACAACTATGTATGGAAAGAATAAATAGTGGATCTATTAAGGTGATTTCCTTCCTGATATCTAGTCAAACTCCCTGGTTTCCAAGTTCTATGAGTCCCATGGGAAAGACCTTGATACCTGTCCATAGGAAATGGGTTTCAGAGGTATTTAATGTGGTAGAATAACAGGGGGAGGGAAAGCTAAATGGAAGGTAGTGTCAGGCTCATGGAAAGAAAGGTTTGTATGAGTTAAGAGGAATGTGCTGTGATGGAAAAGTCAGCAACAGTGCTGAGAGACGGAAGGAGCATTTCTGATTGCCCAGGCATACTTCAAGGCCTCTTTTCTCTATGCTACCACCTTTTGTATATATTTTCACTTTAGCATGTATTAAGTGGTATTATCATTATTTTTTGTGGGTCCAGCTCTCTATTCTTACACTAATAAGTGCTCCAGATCCTAGGCTCTAGTGAGAGAGCTAACAGGACCCTTGAATTGCTTTCTACATTGTATGCAGATACTGTCCATAAACAAGTTATGGCAATCCTTTCTCACACAGCTTCTATTTTCTCATGTGCTGTGCCTTTACACCTGTTACCTCTGTTTGAGATGCCTTAGATCTGCTAGTCTGCTTGGCCAACTCCTATTCATTGTTAAATCTCAGAAGACTCGCTGCCCTCTATGAAGCATCTGATTAGGGCACTCTCTTCTGGTGTTCGCACTGTATAGAAAGTACTCTGCATTGTATTGTAACACCGTGTTTGTGCCTATTTGCCCTCTGGGCTGTTAATGGGGGCTCTTTTCAGCTCTGCCTCAGCGGTCTCCATCATTCCTGTGGATTCTGTCATGACTCCAAGGTTCTATGGAGAAAGAACTGTCAAGAAAGTGCTTGAGCAATCAGTTACTTGTGCCTCTAAATAGTATGCACAAAGGAGGAAGTGCTTTCAGTACTCCAGAGCTTTGGCCCTGGATTTAGAATCAAGTGTACATGTGGTCTCAGAACTTGTCTTCATTCCCTGCTCAGAAACCCCTTCTCCTGCCACCTTCAGCCCACCCCATTCTCTCTGAATATGATTTCCAAGATAATTATCTTATTTCCTCTTCTTCTACCCATCAGTGGGGGTAGACAGAGGACAGAATATGGGCTGTGGACATCTGATGAAACCAGGATAATTAGTTTGTACTCAGAGATCCATGGTGGTTCTCATGTCTCTTAGTCCTTAGTTGTTAAGTCTCTAAGGACAGGCACTGGGACTTTTTATCCTTGTATCCCTAGCTCCTAGGGATTTATTAGCTGAATAAGTGGAGAAGACTACATAACTGCTTGGAGATTTCCTCCCCCCACCCCTCCAAACCTCTAGAATTTGAATGTGAACCACCTCATGTTGCAAGATGATAAACTTTAGCATCAGTGTTCAGTTTCTGACCCAGCTAACATCTGGAAGTTAGGAAACATTAATTCTATCCCTTTTCAGCCAAGATTTGGATTTATGGCCAGAAAAGAAGTACTTTAGTTCCTTGAAGCATTTACCTCATCTATAAAATAAGAACTATTGCTTCCTATCACTTAAAATTGGAGGGATTTACTGACCTTAACCAAATGGTTATCTAGAATTAGCCACGTATTATACTTTGCATTCCTAGGATGTTTTATGCTTTTTTGAAACATGATCAGCCACCATATGTTATTTGATCCTTTTAGGAACACAATGAAGAAAGTGAGGCAGCTATTATAAGCTCAAGTGGTAGGTTTAAAGAAAAAAAAAAAAAAGAAAAGAAAAGTCCCAGGGAAGCATTGTGACTTTGCATAATCTCACAGCTAGTTAATGACAGAGCTACCTCATTTTTAATATATAGACAGAACATTCAGAACATTTCTTCAGCTCTTAACATATGCCAGGATCTCTTCTATGTATGATACATATATTAATTTATTACATCTTTATGACAACCCTCAGAAGTTGTCATAAACCCTCAGATGGTAGGCTGAAATTTTGTCCTGATTCTTGTCTCCTCCCTGTCTGCTTCTTCATGTCTTTGCCATGGCCTCATCGTGGGAGAAACCTATTCCTCCACTCCTTAGCTTGGCCATGTAACCTATTTGCCCATTTATATGTGGACCAGTGTGCTGTCCCCAAACATAGGCCTTACAAGGCCTTATATGTTTCTATTCTTCCTCCTGCACTTCTGCCATTGCCATAAGAGAAGCTTGTGTGGCAAGGAGGAAGGATGCTCCAGGCATAGCTGCCCCTGTTGATGCAGAGACTTACAGTCAAAAGCAGAGCTGCCCCCATTGATGAAAGAGAAATAAAGAACCACTCTTACCTTCAAGCCGAGCCCAGCACAGATCAGCTAGACCCCAGCCTATATGCAGATCTGTAAGAATGATTTTTCTCTAAGCTACTAAGTTTAAGAGTGGTTCCTTAGGCAGCATTATTGTGACAATGGGCTACTGATATACATAGGTAATATTATGTGTTATTCCTATTTAATGGATAAGGAAATTGAGGCACAGAAAGGCTAGGTAATTTGTTAAGTGTTGCTAAGTAAGCAGAGGATCTAGAATTCAAAGTCAGGCAGTCTATTTCCATAGCGGAAGTTCTTTAATCCCATGCACTGCCTTTCTAATATTCTAATGGGAGTAATTCTCAAAGGATATTTGAATTATTCAGGAATTCTGGTTTGAAAGGGGAAATACAAAAGGCAGTATAAAAAAAATCTGAGAAGATTTTGAAGTTAGACATTCCCAGGTTCAAATCTCAACTCTGCCACTGACTAGCTGTGTAGCTTTGTGTAAATTATCTGATGACCCTGAATTTTAGTTTCCTAAGAAAAATAATAGTAGTGAGTATTCTTCACTTAATTAATCCCATTCATTGAACACCTATTCTGTACTAGATACTATTCTGGATACTCACAATATTGAAATAAGTAATACTTAAATAGCTATAGTCTAGAAGCAAAAACAGCTGGTATACAGTAAGACAAAGGAGATTGTAACTATATGGCACAGGACAGATAAAGACCACAGATAATGGGGTCCTAACCTTGTGTATTAGGGTGCTCCAGAGAAACAAAACCAATAGGATATATGTTACCCTATTTGTTATAAGACTTATTATAATGAACATTGTAATATTTATATATTAGTTATATTAAATATTATATATAATATTTACAATAACTATTATAAGATTTATTATTATAAGGAATTGACTCATCTGATTGTGGAGGATAAGAAGTTCAAGACCTGTAGCCAGTAAGCTGGAAAAGAGCTGACAGTATAGTTCCACTCTGAGTTCAAAGGCCTGAGAAGCAGGAGAGCCAACAGTATAAGTTGTAGTCTGAGTCTGAGTCTGAAGGCAGGATAAGACAGATGTTCCAGCTCAGCTCAAAAACAGGCAGAGAGAATGAATTCTCCCCTATTCAGCCTTTTCATTCTATTCATGCCTTCACCAGTTTGGATGGGGCCCACCCACATTTGGGAGGGCAAGGTGCTTCATCAGTCTCCCGATATATCTGTTAATCTTACCCAGAAATATTGTGACAGACACACTCAGTACAATGTTTATCAAAAATCTAGGCATCCCTTGGCACAGTCAAGTTGACACATAAAAATTAACCATCATATGCTGATTTTGAAGGTGGTCAAGGAAGGCTTCCCAGAGGAGGTAACACAACATGCATAAAGCATTAGCCTAACATATATTAGGTGCTCATTAAATTCCAGTTTTCTTTCTCGCTCTTTCAAAGGTCATAAAAACAAATATTACTTTCTGGGCCTACCAAGAACGTTCCAGGCCATGAACATGGGGGATTTTTTTTTTCTCCTTATGTGCTGAACTAAAGAAATTCTGAGTCTCTTGCTGATGATGAGGGTCATAGGCATGGTTCATTTGTAATTGCACAACATAATTCTACCCCCCAAAAGAATGCTTTTTGATGGTGTTTTAAAAAATCTCCAATTGCTTTTTACTTATGAGGTGAATTTGTGAGTTATGTTACAAGGTAATTTAACCTGACAAGACAACCATACTAAACATTCACAGACACAGTTTTGTTTCTCCCTCGAGAAGAAGCTGTTAGAGTGGAGTGGTAATCACTGTAACATGATCAGCATGGGGGAGATTGATCACACCTAGGAAAGTGACCTCGTAGAGTTTCTTTGCAAAAGGCACACCTTTCCTGTTGATTGATTACACATCAGGGTGACCATCCCTGGATGGGAAAACCCAGTGTGGTCCTTACCTTCTGCTGGCACATGCACTTTTTTTTTGTTAGGGTTCATGAAAGATTGATGTGCAACAGCTGTGATGTAGGGTCCCAAATATTCTTGCCATGGAAATCCAGCTAATCTTGAAAAGAGAGAGAGAAAAGGATGTGTTATCCATGAATATAAATACAATAAGCTCAATTCAAAATGGTGATTAAATTTGAATGAATCCACAGAGAGCAGTCCTCTTTAGAATTGTAGAGAAGGGGATTGAGAGGTAGTCACAGAAAAGAAGGCCACTGCCCTCTACATCCTGTCCCTGACATGCCTCAGGGTTTCTGGTGCATAGATAGTTCTCACTTCTCAATTTTTATTCCAGAACATTACTCTCACTTTCGGACAAAATCTGTTCACTGAGGCTCACTCCATCCTTTACCCCAAACTGTCAGCATCATCACCTAACAGTTACTTCCCCTCACTCCTTGAAGAAATCAACATTGGCTTTTTAGTCTTTCTCTCTACCTTTCCGAGTAACTTCAATATACTCAAAGATAGTATATCCGTTTCAGCCTCTCTCAACTTCGGGGAACTTTACCTTCATTTCCTCACTCTAGAGCTTGGCAGCACCTGCTGTCATTCACTGCCTCAATTCTGAAATATTAATTTAAAACACTCTAATCTCTGACCACATCTTTCCATCTCTTCCTGTCTGTGTCTCTTCCTCTGTTATCATCATTAGATTTGCCCAAATTCCTAGCACTGTTAATCCGTTGATCCTTTTACTTTTCCTCTGTCAGCTCCCTCCCATGGTCACTTCTGTCCCTAGCTTAAATCCTATTGTCTATTACTTCAAGCATTTTGGGGGCAGAGGGAAGAGGGCTGTGATCTCAAATCCCTTGTCCTGTTTTCTTAGGTCTCAGCCATCTGGAAAATCTTCAATTTTTGATCAATCTAATTTTTCTCTCTTTTCTTTTTTTCTCTTTCTTTCTCTTTCTTTCTTTCTTTCTTTCTTTCTGTCTGTCTGTCTTTCTTTCTTTCTTTCTTTCTTTTTTGCCTCTTCTCCTTATCCAAGATGCTGAGCATTACTAAGAAAAAATATTCATCACACAATTCTGAAAGTTAATGCTATTTAATTGCTATTGATACCAATTAATTTCATGATCTACAAATTCAAATGGATCAATACCACCTAAAATTTCCTCTATGGATGCCTCTTCATTTTTTCTTCCATTCTGAACACCAACTTTTCAAAATGTTTCCACTCTCTTCAAACATCCATATTTCCTGTCTCTTCCTTTCAGCAGATGACTCTGCCTCTGACTTCATAAAAAAAAAAGAGACTCCACTTCAAAGTTCTGCCACCTCACCGACAGACTTCCTGCAGTCAACTAGTTATTCTTTGTTCTTGTATCTTTCAGTGAAAGTAGAAAAGCAAATCCTGTTTTAAAGCCAATCCTCCATGATTCCATGCCCCTTCCCTCTCATCATTTCCTTACCCAATGTATCCAATTTCTTATAATAGAAATTTCATTCTCTGATTTGTCATTTTTCCTCATTTTCCACATTAGACAATCACGAGGACCTGTCAAAACTACCACCTAAATATTTCTCAAATTCATCTCTTTTTTTTCATCCTACTGCCACTGGGTTGTTGCAATAGTCTTTTTATAACCAGCCATTTGGCCTCCAGTTGTACCTCAATCCAATCTGTTCTTTGTATCTCAGCCAGAATGATTTTTCCAAATGCCAACATGACTTCCCAGTTTAAAATCTTTTCGTGCTCCACATTGCCTTTAAAATAAAGCTCAGAGTCTGTAAAGCAGCTTGCAAGTTTTCCATTATCTTGTAAGCTTACCTCTCTTGATTTATTTCTCATCAATGCTCACCATCTCATCTTGAAAACTAAGGTGGGAGTCAATTGAATTTCCACAGATTTGCTACACCTGGTCCTACCTCATAGTCCTTGCACTTGCTATAGCTTTTACCTTTTTAAAACCTGTTCTTTCCTCCATTTCAGGTTTTAATTTAGTTGCTCCTCTATGAACTTGTAACTTGACCTTTCCTTCAAGACTCAGTCAGATATCCCTTTTATATTTTTCCATTGCATCTTGGATTTCCATCATTTTAATTCTTACCACACTCTATTGGCATTGTTTGTTTCTGTGCTCTACCACACTAGACAATGAGTTTGTTAAGGACAAGAGTTGTCTTTTTCACTGGGTCATCCCTAGAGGACTTGGTGCAAAGTAGAGTCTCAATAAATAGTTGTTGATGTAAGGCATTTCACTAGCACAGTGACAATTGCTATGGTTTTTCTCTTTACTGATTGTAGAGAGGCATAGATGGTTGGAACCACCAGTTGGCAGATAATTAACTTGAAGAAATAAAGAAGAAATATGGGCAACTCATTTACCATAACATGGAAGAGAATCAAGAAATATAATCATGGCAAATTTTACCTTCATTTGAATATCATCTTTATTTTGAGGAGTTTTAATAGCTTCTGATATTCTATGACATTCATCTTTGTACACCTATCTTTGTTATGAATGGGATGATTCTTTACATGATTGTTTTATGGTATTGGTCTTTTTTTTTTTTTTTTTTGGAGGGGGATGGGTAAGGGAAGATAATCTCTTGTTTCTGAAATCATTTTATGCCAGAAAGATATTCAAATATCATGTAGTATTTTGTTTTTGTGCCAGGTGTTTAGGCTTCATTCAACAGTGGTGTTTTATTAGAAATGTACTATCACAGATAATTTCCAGGAGGGCATTTGATATGGATTATTATATGGAAAAGAAATTTTCAGATACTCATTTCTGTACTTAAACTCTTGGATAAAGTAGTAAGAGTATAGTTTGTCTAATGGGGTCATTTACAATTCTGTGCTGCAAATACTGTTGCTAAAGAGAACTTTTAGGTCTCTCATAATTCCGCGTTGTACCCACTAACTACTAGTTTTAGTCAGGTTTCACGGAGGGTATTTGACAATTGAGTAATAATGAGGTTTAGTGTACATTTTATGTAACCTTCTATCAGGTAGGCCAATTAAAATGTTACATCTGAAAAAGCACATATTCTGATTTCTGCCTAAGGATGTAATACATTAACTTACATTTGGACATGCTTTTGCTTTATACCCTTCAATTAATGACATCTCCCAAATTTACTCTCTTGGGCTGGTTAGCTCTCCTCCTTAAGGCCCAATGATAATAAACCCCAAACCATGGATGTGATCCCATAAAAGACAATTGGTATTCACTGAACAGAACATAAAAGATATGTCTTGTCCATGTCCACACTTTGGCTAGCCCTTTTTCAGTTGTGGTAAAAAAAGAAAAGAAAAGAAAAGAAAAGAAAGAAAGACAAAAAAACAAAAGTGAGCATGGATAGATTTTTTTTTTTTCTTCCAGGCCATTTTTTTCCTTCTGAAAAAAAAAAAATAATAATGAAGCAAAGCAGCCTGGCCGAGAGAATTATTACTACTACCAAAACCCTTTCTTAGTTTCCTTAGACCCAGGGTTGGGTAAAGAAAAATGGACCACTCTGGCTCATAGAATCCTAGAGAACTTTATAGTGTTCATGATGACACCAGGATCACAAAAACAAGCAACATAAAACAAATTAAACCCAATTCAAAGGCAAACATTTTTTCCATAAGATATTTTCAATGATTTACTTAAATAGAAAAGAATGCAAAATTAAACAATAACTAAATGTAAAGTACAAGTAGGACAGTTATGGGAGTACTTAGGGACAGAGAAAGAGAGAGGAGGAGGAACATGATATGTCTTCTATATAGCACAGATTCTTATTATTGGAATTCAATGGTGCCATGCATTAAACTATGCCAATCAAAGATCTATAAATTACAGAGCCTAATTCCTTGGTAGGTTTTAGATCTGACCTTCAATTTTGGCCCTGTATTCTGCTTGGACTGTCATTTACACACACACACACACACACACACACACACATACATACCACAGAAAACATGTCTTAAACAACAGAAATTTATTTTCACATAGTTCTGAAGGCTGGAAAGTCCACAATCAAGTTTCTGGAAGGGTTTGGTTTCTGGTGAGAGCTTTTTTTCCTGGCTTGTAGATGACAGCTTTGTCCTTACTTGGACTTTCCTTTGAATGTTCTGAGAAAGAAAGAAAGAGAGAGAGAGAGAGAGAGTTCTGTCTCTTTTTCTATAAGTCCACCAGTAGTCCTTTTGGGTTAGAGTCTCACTTTTATGACCTCATTTAATCTTTTTTTTTTTTTTTCAACGTTTTTTATTTATTTTTGGGACAGAGAGAGACAGAGCATGAACGGGGGAGGGGCAGAGAGAGAGGGAGACACAGAATCGGAAACAGGCTCCAGGCTCCGAGCCATCAGCCCAGAGCCTGACGCGGGGCTCGAACTCACGGACCGCGAGATCGTGACCTGGCTGAAGTCGGACGCTTAACCGACTGCGCCACCCAGGCGCCCCATGACCTCATTTAATCTTAATTACCTCCTTAAGTCTCTATCTCCAAATACAGTCACATTGGGGGGTTAGGGCTTCAACATATGAAATTTGGGGAGACAGACTTCAGTTCAAAGCAGGCCCTAAGAAAGACTAGGAGGTATTATTAGAACTTAAGAATAAATGTACAGCCTGTTGCAATAACGGGGGAATGAATGAAGAGGGTGGAGCTCATATAAACCTACAGATTTTGTTACTGAGTGGTTGAAATTAGAATCCCAAATCCAACTAAACCAAATTTTATTTAATTTTAATTTTAATTGTTTTTTGAGAGAGAGAATGTGTGTGTGTGTGTGTGTGTGTGTGTGTGTGTGCACGTGTGCATGCACAAGCAGAGGAGGGGCAGAGGAAAACAGAGGGAGAGACTCTCAAGCCCCATGTGGGGCTTGATCTGACCACAATGGGATTATGAACTGAATGAAAATCAAGAGTTGGTTGCTTAACTGACTGAGCCACCCTGGTGCCCCTAAACCAAATTTTAAAAAAACAAATATATAACTGGTGAAGCCAAAGAAGGTAAATTGTGTGATGAACATAGAGATGTGCCATCTCTCCTCTTACAAGGAAGAGCTTGTCGCCACGCTGCTGGGAATACTTTTTGCAGGTGAACTTCAGGGGTCTGCCCCTGCAGGTACTGCTTTGGCCGTAGAGAGCCCGATGCCCAAGGTTACATGCTTCCCAAAGCAGGCAATACCCAAAGACTGATTGGGGTAAGGATATTAAGCGATTGCCATTTCAACACAGCATGTGACAGCTCCCATGGGTCATTTTAACTCCAGAGTTCTCTGTGGCATTGGCTGAAGCTGTCTTTGGGTCCACAGTCTGGCTTCCTTCTCCTGTGTTCTATGGGTGTTAATCCGTGGCATACCACCATAAACATCCTGCACCCTATACCTCATCTCCAAATCTGTTTCCTGAAGAACCTGACCTACAACAGGTTATGATCCTGCTACTTCTGACTCATCTGTTTAGAATTTTTATAAAGCATAATCAAAAGCAAAGGAATGAGATGCCTTTATGTATATTGACAACTAACTTTACAGCCTGATTCATTTGACCACCACTGTTTTCAAGGATTTCTATTGTTTGTTTTCTTTGTGTGCAAATGTGTGTATGTACAATTTTTGTAAAATTGGATCATTTTATACATATCCATTTGTGTGTGTGTGTGTGAGACACACACATATATTTGTTTGGAAGGCTTTTTTTTTAACTTTATTTCTTTATTTTGAGAGACATAGATAGAGAATGAGCGGGGGTAGAGAGAGAGAGGGAAAGAGAGAATCCCAAGCAGGCTCCATGCTGTCAGTGCAGAGCCCGACATGGGGCTCAATCCCAGAACCCTGGGATCATGACTTGAGCTGATATAAAGAGTTGGTTGTTTAACAAACTGAGCCACCCTGGTGTGCCTGTTTGTATGTTTCCACATATATATGTGCATATGTGTGTGTGTGTGTGTGTGTGTGTATACATTCTCTAGCTTGCTTTTTGTAAGAATGTAGTATATATACAACATACAAAATATGTGTTAACTGTTTATTTTCTTAGTAAGGCTTCTCGTCAACAGCAGGCTGTTAGTAGTTCAGTTTTATATAGTCACAAGTTGTATATGGATTTCTTTTTTTTAATGTTTATTTTTGAGAGAGAGAAAAAAGAGAGAAGGAGAGAGAGAGAGAGAGAGAACGAGTGGGGGAAGGACAGAGAGAGAAGGGGATAGAGGATCCAAAGCGGGCTCTGTGCTGCCAGCAGCAAGCCTGACGTGGGGCTCAAATTCACAACCTGCGAGTTCATAGCCTGAGCTGACATCAGATACTCAACCGACTGAGCCTCCCAGGTGCCCCTATGTATGGATTTCTATATGAATGCATGGGGTGGTAGGTGGATCAGTGTCCCTAACCCCAGTGTTGTTTACGGGTCAGATGTATATATTTTTAACTCAGCTATTTGAAAGCTAGTTGCAGATCTCCAGATAGCTCACCCTAAAATACTTTACCATGTATTTCCCAAGTACAATTAATTTTCACTTAATAACAGCAAAGCACCACATAATTATGATACTCCAAATATTTAATATTGTTATAGTATCTCTAATATACAATCCACCTTCAAGTTTCCCCAATTGTCTCAAAATATCCTTTTTTAAAAAATTTGAGATCTAATAAAAAATACACTGAATTTTGCTGCTTGTCTCTTTAGTATTCTTTAATTATTTCCCCTGCACCCCTCACCCCCACCCTTTTTGGTCTTTTACGGAATTCCCATTTTCGAAGTGCCAAGTCCAGTTGTTCCATAGAGTGATATTCAATTTAGATTTGCCTAAATGTTTCTTCACAATTAGTTAATATTACATAGATGGTGCATCCTTCAAGGTATATTATATAAGGAGCTATATTATGCCAATTTGTCCCATTGTTGATATTTGTATCTATCAGATTTCTTTATTGTAAAGACCCTTTTTGAAGAAGCAACTTTGAATAGAGATTTATGTACACTAAAACTCCTTACCCAGCTAAATTATTTCTTTATCTTTTACACTTCAGCTTATTTCCCCACACCTTACTAAGTCACATCCCATGACAAATGATAAGAACTTTATCAAAAGATCTGGGGAAAGTGAACTTGTAAATGTGACGTTCATTCTCAACTTGCAAATGTTTGTCCTTAGAAGTAGCATCCAGTAATTTTATCTTCTTATTGTGGCCTTTTGTCATTTTATGACAGTGTCTAACCAAAATACTTGGGAAATTCCCCTCATGGATCTGAGCATTCCTAACCTCTTGTCACTTTCCATATTGTTAGTATCTGTAATGTGTCCTTCCCAATGTCCAGTAAATGGAAAGTAGATGAGATGAACAGCAACATTATGTAAATACTATGTATCACATGAGGGAAGAATGAAGATAAACCTTAAAAGATGAGGCACAAATCAATGCAGATTATCGCCAGATGGCCCTCACCAAAGTTAGAAAAATGAACTTTATTAGAGACCATATTGATAAGGGAAAGAATAAGGGCGGGGCACAAATGTAAGCAAATTGACTGCAAATTTCTGTGAATAGCTCGCTGGTTCCTCCCTTTTATCACTGTTTGATCCTGGACAAGTTACTTAACTAATTTCCTTAAACCTCATTTTCCTCATCTATTGAATGGGGAATAAAAACACCTAAAATGCATAATTTTTATAAGCATTAGAAATATTGGATGCTGAATTCCTAACTTTCCAGTAAGTATATGCAAATAGTATCTTTGCTAATAACCATTACTAATGAACCTTTTTGTGGTATTTTGTGGTGGAAAACAGTCACATCAGATATTTGATTAGATTCTTGCAACCTCCCCCTCCACCATTTTACAGATAAGAAGTGGAGAGTCAGCAAGATTAGCAAAATTAACAACTTGTCAAGTTACATGTGAACAAAACATTAAAGCTGGGACCCAAATCCAAGTTTTTTGATTTTTAACTAGTAGTCCTTTCACTAAACCATGTTAAGCTAAGAGCGAAGCAATAGTGCTGTCTTCCTACAAGAAGAGAACATTTATTTTTAATTTCTCTAAAATAGGTGAATAAATAGCAGTCACATAGTTTATGCAGTGTTAATATTAATGAAAGGAAAAACGTCAACTTCAAATTATGGAAAGTAAACCATTAAACAGAATCGCAAGAAACAATGTTTCTTAGAAACAAGACAATTATCTCAACATTTCTTCACAAGATATTATCCCCAAATATGTGTGTAAAGACCAAACCACTGTTTCTTTGTCTTTTTGAAGAGTTATAAGATGAATTTTAGGAACATGATTATTAGATGTTCTAGAACTGTTTGCCCTGAATTTGTGCTTGTTTAGCATAAATTATTCTTTGTAGTTGGCTTTGTGGACATTTTTTTATACTCAGATTAATTAATTATACAACCAATCAATTATACAACTCTTTTAATATGTAAGCTATGTGCAGGTTTATGCATATATAAGTTGGTTTATGTCTACATGATTTTGTAATCTATTGAAGGTAGGTAAATAAATACATATGTAAAAATTAAGGAAATATTTATTGAACTCCTTATATGCCTTGTACTATGTGAGGACCCAGAGATTAATAGCAACAACAAAAAAAAGACACAGTTATTGCCCTCAGAGAGATTACAGTTAGCTGGAGGGAAAAGAAAATGAATACACAATGAAAATATATCGTGTACACAAAAGAATTTCAATAAAATTTAGTTTGTAATATAGGTCACAAATATAACAAAAACATATCATTTCAGGATTCCAGAGAATGAATTACCTTTCTTCTTTTTCTGCAAAGATCTGAAGGAAGTCAGTGAGAATTATGCACCTTTAGAACAGCTTTTTGGTTCTCTGCATCAACTACTGGGTTGAGTCATGGCCCTTTGTATGTCCCTGCCTGTAATCATGTCTCCGTAGAACTAAAATTGGTTTCTTGTAGAGTCATCAGAAATAGCTTCTATTCATATCCAAGACCCTTAGTTTTAGCTGAGGATCTTTCCTTCCATATGACTTTTGAAAGAGTTCTGTCAAATTGCATGCCATTAGCATGGTAGGGTGGACTGATTTTTTTTTTCTTTTTTTTGCATCAAGTTTTCAGTCTCCATTTGGTTGCTTTTGTCATAGAATAAAGACAGAGTAGGGGTGAAGGTGCTCAGAGAAAGTTAGGCTGATATTCAAAGACCATCAAGATATATTCTCATACTTGGACAAAGGTGGTCCCTTTAGTATGACTTTTTTCTCTGATCATCTGTTTTATTAAACAGTCAGAATCATAGGATTCCTGTATCACAGCTCTTTATGGTTTATGAAGCATTTTCATACATTATTTCATCATACAACAACCCTGCAAAATAGGATGGGCAGCCTTTTGTCCTTCTCTGACAGATGGGGAAGCTGAGAAACAGCATGTTTACTTAGATTGTTCAACATCACATGTAGAATAAAGGCCAAGCTGAGAGTAAAACCCAGTCATTTCAGGCTCCAAAATCTTTGCTGTTTTCACTCCCGCCCACCAGCTTCATGCAGGGCCATCTCAAACACTATGGTGCCTTGCTCTCTGCTTTCCCTTTCTTCTATTCTCCTTTCTTTCTCTTTATCCTTTGTCTTCCTGCCCCATCTTTTCCTTCCTCCCTCCACTCTCCATTTCACATTCTTTGCCTGCCCTTCCTTTTTCTTTCATCCTCTTCTGCCTCTTTTTTATCCCTTCTGCTTGAAATTTATCACTAGACTGACACTGGCCAGCTGTGGGAAGACCCCCCTGATCAAGCTGCCCCTCTTTAGTGGCTTAGATCAGCAGGGCTCTTGATCTGAAAGAAGTACACAGAAAAGATTATATTCATTGTAAAATCATAAACCAGGGTATGTAGAATATCTGGGTTGGAATGGGAATTCAATCATTTCTGGGTCTTACACTGGGCAGTTGATTTTCTTACGCCTAATATGCAAACTGTGAGGGGCAGGGGACTGGCAGCCAAGGCAGCAGAGAACACCCTCATTGGGAGAGAGCAGGAGAGAAGTTATGTGTCTTTATAAATTGACAGCTCTTGCAAGCAGTTCCCAATGTTGTTTTCTATCTGCTCCTGACCATTTGTGGGAGAATCAGGTCAAAACAAGGCCAACTGGGAACATCTGTGTAGGAAGAATAACAAAAATTATATGTGTCTCGTATGGGACACAGATGATGTGAGAATGACTTTACTGCTGATGCTCTGTAATTACAGTCTTAGAAGAATAGCTAGGAAGTGGGAGATTGAACAGAAGTCATTCTAAGCACAATATTCCCATTCTTCTTTTCTAAACATGAAGTAATGAACCTTCCACTTCTTCTGCCTATTTTGTTTCTCCCTCTTTAAAATAAAGCACTTGTTGAGAGTTGTATTTGAAACTATTTTTGGAAATAACTGGAGCATACAATCACTTGAGTAACATGCAGAACATTTAGTCCCCATCTCTCCAGAGCTCCCAATCATCCCTTTTGGGGTTTGCAACTCATCTACCCATCTGTGCATTTGGTCCCCAGAGATGAATGCAAAACCAAAAGAGACGAAAGTTTTTGGGAATCTTTAGGCTACTGAACATTAAAACCACTGCATCTGGAGTCAGAAAAATTCTGAATTCTGGGTCTAAGATCTGTCTTTAGTACTCTGTGACCTTGGGAAAAACACTTGCTTCTTCTGCAATTTCCTTATCTTCAAAATGAAGAGACTAGACTAGGACAAAATCCTTTGATTTTAAGATACCATAGGAATAGTCTGTTTCCAAAGCCCTGCAATGTGGTAGGCCACTTGGGTAGATGGAAATCACTTTCTGGTTTATCTTTCATTGACTTTTACAATAGCATTATAGTAGAACAGATGTTTTTGATGTTTAATGAATGATCGATATAAATTGCCATAATAATATTGCTTTACTGTTTTCATCCTGGTTCATTAACTGTCATTAAAGATACCATGTGACTTGTATTTTGCATGTGCTGTGATGTAATCATCTAGAAGCTGTATTCTTTCCCCCACCAAAAGATTCCCAAGTCTACCATTTGAATCAATGGAGGTGTGAAATTCATTTTCAGATAATCTCTTTAGGAGATCACAAGGTCATTGGCTCTCATCAAGAACATGGATGAAGAAAACAAGATACTGGAATAGAGCAAGAGAGAGAGAAGCCAATTCCCACTGCTCCCTGAAGTTTAAATAGTTCCCCTGTGGTTTCAAGTTCAGTTCTGTTCTGCTTTTAATTTAAAACCATTCTCTACCAGGCAACTGATTTTTGCTAGTCTCTTGGGTGATTTTCTAAGACAGATTTCACTGTATTCTACCCTTGTGTGTGCACTTAGCTCCCATTAGCAGTAATGGGTGTTATGCATGTATAGCTCCCATTAACAATAATGGAAATTATATGTGTGCATCCATAGGAAAGTATGCTCCCCAATGTTGGAATTTTTTCAGGAGGAAAAGCACTCCTCATGCAGCATTTGGCTTTTGTTTTAGGCTCTCTATTGTGGTGACAATTTGTGCTGCAGAGAATGAACACTGTGTGGAAGACTGCCAGCCTCCCCATGTGCAATCTGTACAGTATTTAAAAAAATCTTCGTTTATAATTTTTTGGGTGACTAAAACAACAGTCAGACAAAACTTGTTAAAGCAGTAAAACAGATCCAGATCATTTAATAAAGGGTCAGGGAGGGAACTAAGTAAGTCCCTTAAAGGCAGGAATTCTGGTAGGTAATGTTACCTCTTTGAGAGTAACAAACATAGATTTGAACAGATGGAGAAAAATAATTCTTCAAAAATAACTGAGTGCTATTTATGCAGACCATAACAACCTTCCTCCACACTTACATGATTTAACCCAGAGAGACCATTTCTATTATAATACAGTGGTGAAAAATGGTAGGCCAGAGGTGATATTATAAAGGATTGTGAATCATCAGCATATTAATTTTGGAACAAATCATGCAAAGATAAGATATTTAACTTTAATACAAAGCCAAGAGTATGATTCATCTGCGCATCAGAATGCACTTAATATTTAAAATGTTTTTGGATTGTCAAAGTGATGGTCTAAGTATTCATCTCTTCTGTGAGTGCCTTTTGCTGAATGTCTGGTATTGTTGTTCATCTGTGACAGAAACTGGTCTGTGTCTAGACTTGGATACCCCCAGCGCTGCTTGGAGACATATAAAGTCAGATTATGTGTAAGGCTTGTGCTTTGGTAGGAAGAAGAAGGCACATAAAAAGCCTTGGACTGTTTAGGAGAACAAACCTTGGGAAAGATACACCTAAGTCCAAATGATGACTCTGTCCCCTGGGAATTTGGTTTACTTCTTGGAGCCCAAGTGTCCTCATTTGTAAAATTAAGATCATAATTCTCATCTTCTGGTTGTTGTGAGGATTAAATGAGTTCTAAAACCGCATTAGCTGAACGATTGTTAACCTATCTAGGGAGATAAGATTTGACAATACTAGAAATCAAAACATTTCATAAGCTAGATAATGTTGACCAGCTTCTAATTATCTCTAACCTATTGTGTACTTTATTTTATTTTTTATTTTTATTTTTTTAATATATGAAATTTATTGTCAAATTGGTTTCCATACAACACCCAGTGCTCATTCCAAAAGATGCCCTCCTCAGTGCCCATCACCTATCCTCCCCTCCCTCCCATCCCCCATCAACCCTCAGTTTGTTCTCAGTTTTTAAGAGTCTCTTATGCTTTGGCTCTCTCCCACTCTAACCTCTTTTTTTTTTTTTTTCTTTCCCCTCCCCCATGGGTTTCTGTTAAGTTTCTCAGGATCCACGTAAGAGTGAAAACATATGGTATCTGTCTTTCTCTGTATGGCTTATTTCACTTAGCATCACACTCTCCAGTTCCATCCACATTGCTACAAAGGGCTATATTTCATTCTTTCTCATTGCCACGTAGTACTCCATTGTGTATATAAACCACAATTTCTTTATCCATTCATCAATTGATGGTCATTTAGGCTCTTTCCATAATTTGGCTATTGTTGAGAGTGCTGCTATAAACATTGGGGTACAAGTGCCCCTATGCATCAGTACTCCTGTATTCCTTGGGTAAATTCCTAGCAGTGCTACTGCTGGGTCATAGGGTAGGTCTATTTTTAATTTTTTGAGGAAACTCCACACTGTTTTCCAGAGTGGCTGCACTAGTTTGCATTCCCACCAACAGTGCAAGAGGGTTCCCATTTCTCCACATCCTCCAGCATCTATAGTCTCCTGATTTGTTCATTTTGGCCACTCTGACTGGCGTGAGGTGATATCTGAGTGTGGTTTTGATTTGTATTTCCCTGATGAGGAGCGATGTTGAGCATCTTTTCATGTGCCTGTTGGCCATCTGGATGTCTTCTTTAGAGAAGTGTCTATTCATGTTTTCTGCCCATTTCTTCACTGGATTATTTGTTTTTCGGGTGTGGAGTTTGGTGAGCTCTTTATAGATTTTGGATACTAGCCCTTTGTCCGATATGTCATTTGCAAATATCTTTTCCCATTCCATTGGTTGCCTTTTCGTTTTGTTGATTGTTTCCTTTGCTGTGCAGAAGCTTTTTATCTTCATGAGGTCCCAATAGTTCATTTTTGATTTTAATTCCCTTGCCTTTGGGGATGTGTCAAGTAAGAAATTGCTGCGGTTGAGGTCAGAGAGGTCTTTTCCTGCTTTCTCCTCTAGGGTTTTGATGGTTTCCTGTCTCACATTCAGGTCCTTTATCCTTTTTGAGTTTATTTTTGTGAATGGTGTGAGAAAGTGGTCTAGTTTCATTCTTCTGCATGTTGCTGTCCAGTTCTCCCAGCACCATTTGTTAAAGAGACTGTTTTTTTTTCCATTGGATATTCTTTCCTGCTTTGTCAAAGATGAGTTGGCCATACTTTTGTGGGTCTAGTTCTGGGGTTTCTATTCTATTCCATTGGTCTATGTGTCTGTTTTTGTGCCAATACCATGCTGTCTTGATGATTACAGCTTTGTAGTAGAGGCTAAAGTCTGGGATTGTGATGCCTCCTGCTTTGGTCTTCTTCTTCAAAATTACTTTGGCTATTCAGGGCCTTTTGTGGTTCCATATGAATTTTAGGATTGCTTGTTCTAGCTTCTAGAAGAATGCTGGTGCAATTTTGATTGGGATTGCATTGAATGTATAGATAGCTTTGGGTAGTATTGTAACCTATTGTGTATTTTAAACACAAACTATTTTTTTCATTATTTAACCATAAACAAGCTTGTCAGAGCCTGAGTTTCTAATTTTAGGGGAAGGATAAACATAGCAATATTCTCAGGAAAATAATCCCAAGCACACAAACTGACACTTCCATTATTTTTGACACTAACCAAAGTTTAAAAATTATAAACTCTAAATTTTTAAGGATTTTACAGCTACAAAGAAACCTATTTTTTTTTTTTGAGGATGATGAAGACTCATGTTTTCTTTACCTTGTTGACTCATCACTGTGATATTGAATGTGCAAGGAATTTGTAAACAATGAAGTTCTTTGCAATGTTCATACATAATTCTATTATTGTCTTTAAGATATTGAAATATGGTAAAAATATAGATCTTACCCATTCACCTACTAGATTAGCTGGTCACTTAGTATGTTACATTAGGAGAAAGAGACTGTGTGTGACCACAGGCATGATACTTCATCTCCATAAACATCAGTTTCTTCATATGCAAAATGGAAATAGCTGTGTTTACTTCATCAGGTTGTTTTGAGGAGTAAATAATACAACATATGTAAAGAACCTTCTGTGGTGTTTAATTGTTGTTTCTCTAAGGAAGCTCTTGCGAATGAAGAGAACAGCCTCAGGAAGGTTACCACAGTTGTGGGTTGTGGGCAGCCAGAACCCCATGGGGTACTTGAAATATTGGGACAGGAAGGGCACTCATGTGGATTGGAAAGGCTTTAGAAGGTGATAAAGGATACATATTTTAGTGATTACTCAGGTTTACCCAGAGCCAACATACAAACGGCAATAAGGACATGCCTAGAGTCTTTCCGGAGCAGTCTGCCCTAATGCTGAGAAGGCAAAACTTGTCTCTGAGAGATACTAGGGCAAAAATTCCCTCTGCTTTGTCCTAAGATGAATGCTGAATTACAGCCTTATCATGGACGAGGACTGCTTTGTATAATTTCTAATTTTTTGGAAGGATTCATTTTCTTTCTACTAGGCAAATTGTATTTATTAAGTAATGATTGGAGCCCCCATCTTTATGACATGTATATCTGTCACTCAGGATTTAAAATTCAGTCTAGTCTGTGCTTCCACAGACTTGTTTTAATCTGTCTTAAAAGTTTTAAAAAAATAGCCTCTAGAGTCTTTAGTAAATATTCAACTTATGCTTTTATTTTTTTTTCCCCAGAACACTGAATATAGCTGTGGACTACTAAGGATCTATAAACTTGGATTTGTTACTATTGCTTACAGATCATTGTATATACAATCTGAACTATATACTGATGTCTACTAGAAGGGAGGTAAGCAGGGGGATGGATGAAATAGGTGATGGGGATTAAGGAGTGCACTTGTTGTGAAGAGCACTGGGTGTTCAATGGAAGTGTTGAATCACTAAGTTGTATGCCTGAAACTAATATTAGTCTGTATGTTAACTAACTGGAATTTAAAGAAAAACTTAAAAAAAAGAAGATCTGTGTGCTGCTGATTTGCTCAGGTTGGAATAGGGCCACTGGGTGACGGGTAATCACTGTCTAAATTCTTTTTTTTTTTTTTTAATGTTTATTTAGTTTTGAGAGAGAGAGAGACAGAGCATGAGTGGGGGAGGGGCAAAGAGAGAGGGAGACACAGAATCCGAAGCAGGCTTCAGGCTCTGAGCTGTCAGCACAGTGCCCCATGGGGGGCTTGAACTCATGAGCTATGAGATCACGACCTGAGCCAAAGTTGGATGCTTACCCGACTGAGTCACCCAGGCGCCCCTCTCTATATTCTTATCATACTTTATTTTTCTTTTATAGAACTTATTTCCATCCCCCATATGCTTTTGGTATAGTATCTATCTCCATGAAAGTGGTGACCTTGTCCAATATTCTTACTGCTATATCTCTGTGACGTAGACCATTGCCTGATATGTAGAAGGTACTCAGTACCAGCTTGTTGAATAAAATGATGAAAAACTGCCTCCTTTAATAGGGACGGTCTCTTGCATAGGTTCAATGGAGACATAGAGAGGAGATGTCTATGGAATTCCGTCTGCTAGACAGACAGCATGTTCTGACTCAGTATCTTGGGCAAAGGATGCTGGTATGATCCCCACCTTTTCCATGAGCTCTTCGGACAGGTCAGCTGATTTTCCTGAGCCTTGGGTTTTGGATCTGTGTAAAAGGGATAATTACACTACTCTCATAGGGTTGCAGTAAAGATCAAACATAATAATATATGTCCTACTGTTTTGTGGACTAAAAATCTTTATTGTTTTAGCATGGCGTTATTGGAAAAAGGTGAGCTATTTGGGACATCATCCAAAAAGCTGTGCTCTGCTTCTGAATGCCGTATGAGCTTGGGTCAAATCTCGTAAATTATCTAAGTCTTAATTTCTTCACCTGGAAAGGAAGTTGTTATTAATGATCCTGAACATCTCACCCAAGTATAAAAGTCCATGTCACTAAGGACTATATTTTTCTCTTCATGTTCCTTTCTGAGGCTTAGGATTATGTAGGTGTTCCTCCAATTTCTATGAAAATATCATAAAAGAGATTTAATGTCAGGTATTTGCTTCATTTTCTTTATCACCATTAGGCATTGTCCTACTTAGAGTGACAAATTCACCATCTAACAGTGCTCAGGTTTTCAGTTATCTTTTACTATGACAGCCTACAGTGGCTTCAAGGAACACCATTTCCCACATAATTACTACTGTTGATGTGCAACTCAGCACATTTGACAGAGGTGGCTTGCTGTTATGGCAGGAAGGGTGCCAAGTTATAGTGGAGTCCAGCCTTTCAAGTTCACATTATTCTATCTTTGGAAAACATGTCCTTCATCCCACCACTAAATGTGAGAGAGAAAACTGCTTTGCTTGTACAGAACACTCTATTTACAGAGACTCTCTGTGGAGATCATGACAGCCATGGGCTGGATTTATGGGTGAGCTATGCTTACCAGGTTACATCTTACATCTTAGGCTGATGAAACCCACAGTTCACATTCATGTGTCTGGACTCTACAGAGTGGAGTCCACAAATTCCTCTAGGAGGCAGGCCCTGAGATCAAGGCAAGCTGCTGCAAGCGTGGGGTGTGCCATAGTATGAGGGGATGCTGTTATTATGGAAGACGTCTCCTTCAGGGCATCACTTTTCATCCACAAAGAGAGGGGGAACTGCCTCTGCACCTGTCTCAGTCCTAATTGGGGTTGTTAAACAGCCTTGGACATGAAGCTATTGGGAGCTAGCAGTGAATATAGATAGAAAGCTATGAGGTCAGTGTCTGGGTGGGATTTAGGTGAGATAGAGTGACAGAGAGATTGCAAAGATTATCTGGAGTTCATGTTCCTTAGATTTTAATCCATTAAAGTGTTTTAGGGCTTGCCATAATAATATTTCAGTTTATAGGTCTCTTTTTCATTTCTCCCCAAATGTCACCCTAAATCCCAATTAGGCAAATTTTACAGCTTGTAGTAAGTCACATTGAACTTCCTCTGTGTTGTTTTGCTCATGTGATGCCTTTGGTCTAAAGGTCTCTCCTTTGCCACCATCCATCTGATTCTTATTCTTCTAAGATACAGATCAAGTCCTGCCTGGCCCATTTGGTCCTAAAAACCAAACAAGTTTATCCTTTTACTGAACTATTACTATATTTTATGTTCATCAGATTTAATTGCTTCATAGATTATATGGCCCTCTGATGTCAGAGTATCCTTTTTTTATTTTAGCTTCTTATAACCTCTCATGAAATATTAGAAATACAGTAAGTCCACACAAATTTATTGGTGGTAAAGGTCTAAATTATTTTTAACAATATTTTTTCTTTGTAATTTAAGTGAAAGCATCTTTGATACCCAAAACTGTGTCTTTCATTTATTTTGAACTCTCTCCCTTTTAAATATGTAGACAACCATGTAAAGAGCCTAGTATAGACCCTGGCATATACTAAATGCTCAATAAATATAGCTTTATCAACCTTACTTTCACTGGCTTTGTTTCTCATGGCACAGGTTGTATGTCAGCATAGACTAGATTTCAAACTTAGCCCTCCCTAACCTCATGTGCCCCACATTTTTCTCAGTGGTCTCAAGGAAGAAAGGTAACCCTATTTAACCTTTCTTGGGGTCAGTATCTCTTCTGTCTTCCCATGGCCACCATAATACTTCTTTCCACTAGTCAGTATTATTGCCAGCCTCTTCTAAATTTATTTTCCCCTTCAACCAATATGCTGACCTCTCTCCCCGTGGAATCTTACATAGTTCATGAGCTCTTTATCCCTAACCATAGTATTACCAATTCATTAACAAAACCATTATGAATAATAATAATTTGGAAAATTTTAAATGTATTTATTTCTAAAATAATGGAAAGATCTTTCAGTGATTCTTTTTCATATACTTTATAGAATGAATTCAAAGTCATGTGCTTAGACTTTTTTTTCTGAATGCTTCCTAGTCATTTTAATTTAATTTAATTAATTTATTTTTTAAAGTAAGCTCTACGTCCAATGTGGGGCTGGAACTCACGACCCAAGATTAAGAGTTGAATACTCCGCCAACTGAACCAGCCAAGCGCCCCTCTTAATGAATTTTAGATGTAAACAGAATAAGACAATATTTTTCTGTTTAAAGAAATGTTATTTACACCAAAAGTAGAGCATGCAAGGGCTAGTTGAAAAGAACCCAAAATAAAGAATTATATTTCCTTATTAACTCATTTTGATTGTTGAAACCAGCTTGTTACTGGAATTGTTAGATCCATTTGGAATTCTGGCTTTGCCATTCCCTAACTAGGTGATCTTGGACAATTTGTTTAACTTTCCTGGGCCTCACCTTTCTCATAAATAGAATGGGTATAATATAGTTGCATCTACCTTATAAGGATTTCATGTTTTCTAAATTAAAAAATTTTTGCAAAAGACAACACAATGTCCTGGAATATAGTAAGCAAGCTTATTGCAACTCTGGAGTGATTATGTCAGCCAGGAGAAAACTGCTTATTCCATACTCCATCAATAATTTCTTAGGCAGCTATCTCAGCCTGATATTGTCTGTAGCTTTGAATTCACTTGAGCTACCCTATCCACAGTCCTTTGGGAGTTGTAGAGCTGAGACTTCATTAACTAAACTATTTTCCTGATGTCTGGGGAGTTCCCTATGAAAACTGGGGAGATATGTGAGGAGCTTTGGTCAGAAACAAAATTATGAAGACAATTCATGGTGTTTGGTTTCTTAGCATTTACTTTTTCTATACCCATTGTTGAAAACTGTCATGTGCCTGGGTATATGTGTGGTAGCAGCTGTAGTTAATTCTAGATCAGTCATTAATTCAGTTCATAGACACAGCCTCGAGCAGAATATGGTAACTGGACACCATTGTGATAAATGACAAGGGCAGTTCAGGCAAGGAATCAGGGAACTGTACCATAGAGTACTCTTGTACTCATGTATTTATTCATTCATGTATTCATCTAATATTTATTGAGGGTCTTCTATATTTTAGGCACTGGTCTAGGTGTTTGGGATATGTAAGCTAACAAAACAAAGAATGTCCTTCTTCAGTAGTTCAAGGTCTAGAAGAATAGATACACAATAAAGTGATAACTGTGGGAAGATAGAAAGTATAGAGACCTATCTCAGGCTGTGATTCATGGAATGCCCCCTTAAAGAAGTGCTATTTAAGCTGTGTAGGGAATAGCTTGAGGGAATGAGGCTTGTTGCAGAGAGAGTTAAACACAGGGACTTGCAGCAGAGTGCTGAGAATCAGAGCCTGTTAGGCAGGCCAACATCTTGTCACCTCTTAAAATGGATATTTAAAAACTATTTGTTCGATATTTATTTCTTGAGGCCAGGAAGAAATTGATTTTTCTATTACAAAAAATTATATGCAAAACACATTCACTTAGTTATTCACTTCAGCTGGGTCAAAGTAGAGTCAATATTGTGGGATTATTCAGTGAAATGTTCCCCATTCTCTTTCTTTTCTTTGGTTGGTGTGTGTTTTGGACCGGAGAACTTCTTGGGAGGTGTTACTAAAAATGTAGAATTTAGATAATAAAATAAATTGCTCATCCCTGATAAATATCACCTTGTCATTTGGTGTTATTTGGTGTTAGAAATTTAACTTACTGCCAACTTTCAACTGTTACTCTATGTTTTGCAGAAATACTTATTAAGTCAATATGTCTGGGGGACAAGGAGAATATTTTTATTTACATTTGGGAATGCTGATTCCTTTTTCCAAGAACAACAGCAGTGTCAATTTCACCGGTTAAACAAAACTTGGGGGACCAAGTTAATAAGCCCAATATTTTTAATATGCTCCAGTTGGGTAAGCACCCCAGCTGGTCCAGCTCCTAATCCAGCTCTTAAACAAGTTAAGGGTGACTGGAGCATAAAGTCCAAAGGGGGGAGTGTGTGAGACAGAACTGAAAATGTAAGTAGAGTCCAGTTCTGAAGGGCCTGATACAACAGGTGAGGAGTTTGCAGTTTGTAAGAAATGTGAAACCATTGAAGGACCGTAGGGAGGGAGATGACACAGCCACATCTTTGTCTTAGAAAGTGTGAGCCAAGGCACTGGTGGGAAGCAAGACTGATAGAGGGAGATGTTGGGATAATTGAAGTAAGAAATGAAAGTAGATCAATGAAGAAGGAGTCAGTAGGGATAGCGAGACATAGAGTTTAGGGAGTGTCTTAAAGCATGAAGCAGGGTAACCGGCACTGCTACAGAAGGTATTCTGAGGTGAATCTGTTGGCAGATAACAAAGCTCCACGCCCTAGACTGGAGTTCAGGGGCAGGACTCCAGTCCGTGGTCATAGGGCACGAGTGGTAAGAGAGATGAGGCTTAAACAGGCAGGGTGTGAGAGTTTACAAACTTCCCTGATTAAAACAGGGATCTGGGAGATGGAGCTGACATAACAGGCAGAGACTTTGTTATAAAAGAAAAAGGCAAGAGAAAAAGGGAGGAGACAGGGAAAGGGAAGGTAGAGTTTGGTAAGCATGTGGCTAGATGAGGGACTCAGTCTTAGGGCTTTAACTGTCACACTCCTATATCAACAGCTACCTGGAAAGAATTTGAGAGACTAGGATACTAATAGCTGATAATGGCATAATGTTTTACATATTCAATCTTTGCCTCCCTCCCATTCATTCTCTGCACGGCAGCCAGAATTCTTAAATAGCAGCCTGATCATTCATTGCTCTGAGTAAAACACTTCAGGGGTTTTTTGGATAAAGACCAAAAGCTTTGTTACAATTTTCACAGCCCTACATACTGTAGCCCCTGCTCACCTTCTGGACTCTCTTGGAGGTACCCTCTCCTACCTCTAGGATTCAGCTGTCAGAGTCTTTTTTCAGTTTCAAAAAAAAATCTAAACAACATTTTGCTTATTTGCTCCAGACATGCTGTGTGCTGTAGTTGAGAGTATTCTTCTCGTCACTTCCTTTTTAAGTTTTTGCCTAAATGTTGCTTCATCAGGAAAGTTCCTCGTTTACATACTTTCACAGATACCTGCATTTTCCTTTCATAGTCCTTATAGCTGTAATTAATAATCATTTAGAAATGGTTTCTCATGTCTCTGGTCATGAGTAGACTGTAAACTCCATGACAGAGAAACCATATTTGCTTTTCTATTATGGTACATCTTGGCGTTCAGCAGAGTGTCTGGCATATATCAGTTGTCAGCAACTATGTGCTAAATTACTAGTTGAATCTATGGACTATTTTCAAGCACCCAGTAGCTATGCCTTAATCTGAAGCACTGGGTTTTCTAATGGCAGCACCAGTAGTTGCTCATCAGTAACAGAGCAGTAAGCATCCTCAAATGGGAATGGACCTTCCTAATACCCCTTAAACTATATTGCTTAGGCAGTTGCCTACTTTACTTCAGAAGAATGTTATCGTTGTTGGGAAAAGAGCAAGTAGATAGGAAGGACAGAAATATAACTAAACTAGCATTCTGAGAGAGAGAATGGAGGGTAGGAAATTTGGTCATCTTCTTTGAAACAGTGAAATCCCTAAATATAGATATTCCTAAGCAGAAGGAAAATGTTTAATAGGTATTTGGCCAGTGTGGATTTTTTTTTTAAATTTTTTGATCTATTAATTGAAATTTTGAGAAGTTTGTTTTTCTCCTTGAATTTTTCCCCTTCTCTGTCCTCCATCCAATCAGATAACCAGTTCCATACTTTCTTGCCACATAAAAGGTTTTTGGCAGGGTTTCTTGGCTTCTATTTGCCCACCGAGGATAATAGAATTTGAAAACAGAGGAAATTGGGATCGCTGTGTGAAACCAGGAGAGACAGAAAGTTCTCCAAGGAAAAAAGAGTTTTCTCTGGATCTGAGGGAGATCTGCCAGTCCTTGAACAGAGGGGATGTTCATTTCCTCCCTGGAAGCACCCGAGGGTATAGTAGGACTTCAAAGGAAATCTCCAAGTGATAAACCAGGTAGATTAGAATCATAGCCCTGTTAAAGAGTCCCCTGCCCTGTGCACGCCACGGAAAAGACACAGTGGTATACTTGATAAGGTCATGTGGTTGTAGAAAAATCTAGCTGTTACCAATGTGGACAGATATTTAGTGATTGACGTTCTAATACCTGGTCCTGGAGACCTTAGAACCTCAGTGCAAACCTGGGTATGGGAGAAAGCCTGGAAATAATTGGGGTTGAATCTCTCACCAGCTCAGTAGGACTGGGTACTCAAAATAGAAATTAGATGATTTACAGACAACAGTGAAATGTGATTTTACTTGTTCATCCAATTAAGATTCATACCTGCCACTTTAAACAAGTGAACAATACTGAAGAAGGTATACTAGTCTTCTTTTCCTATTTTGAAAGAATAGTTCATTTTTATTTAACAATTTTAAAATTTCTAAGTTGAGTTAAATGTGCACAGTATTTTAAAGAGTTCAGTACCGGAACTATCTGCACTTAACTAACTGATATCGTCATGAGTAGACAGCGCTCAATGGTACCTTGATGATAAGAGTAATAAATAAAACCTAATTTTAATTCATTCTGATAGTCATGTCTTGCTGCACATCATGGGGGGTGGGGATGGGGCTGGGAGGGCTGCCCTCTTTATCTGAAAGAAAAAAAACTAACACTGAGCACCAGTCTTCCAACAAATAGTTGACCTATTATCAGTAAAGAGTGATTATCTCAGTGAAGCACAAAAACATTACCTTAAACAGAATAAGGCAATCAGGTATGTGTTCCCCATTACCGAAGGAAGATGCAAAGGCAATAGGTCTACAGTAAGAGTATGTTGATGATGGCAATACCAACTTGACATGGGTGGAGAATTGATGGCAAACAATTTGGAAATTTGGAAATCAGAATGTTGACTACTTATTTAGGCAATTTGTTATTGAAACAAGCGTTTCTTTTTTAATGATTTTTATTTGTGAATTATTTTACTCATTCATTCCTTTTTTTTCCAACAATTATGAAATCTCATCGTGAGCTAGCCATTGAGCTGGGTGCCATAGGAGGTACAGAAATGAATGAGATACAGGTTAAGTCCTTGAGGTATTTTTTATTTGGGAAAGTGATAATTTGTGTGCAAGAATGACTGTAACATGGGGTGCCTGGGTGGCTGAGTCGGTAAATCATCTAACTTCAGCTCAGGTCATGATCTCGAGGTCCGTGGGTTAGAGCCCTGCATCAGACTCTATGCTCACAATTTGGACCCTGGATTCAGATTCTGTCCTCTTCTCTCTCTGCCCCTCCCCCACTCATGCTCTGTTTCTCTGTCTCTCAAAAATAAACAATAAAACATTAAAAAAAAAAGAATGTAACACAAGGCAAGTAATAAGTTTGTAAAAGATAGGGGAGAATGATACACTTTCCTTCTTTTATCTCTTTCTCTCTTCTTTCCTTTTTCTTCTTTCCCATTCCTTTCCCTTCCCTTTCTTTACCTTTCCATCAATACTTGCATACATCATGAGTACAAGTTTTGTAAATAAGTAGGAAATACCCGGTCTCTACTGCCAACTCTGGGTGTGGACAGGGACAATAGAATTTAGGGAGAAGCAAAGAGTGGGATCTGTGAATTTATAGGAAATAATGTTTCCCAATGTAACCAGATGTGACTTTTTTCTTTTCTTTTTTTGAAGGCAAAACCACAGAGAAAAGCTGAGATAAGGCAAAATGAATAAAGGCAGGGGCAGTAGTATGTTAGAGACAGCTCACATACATGAGGTATGCTTGTCAAGTATTTAGGAATTTTGTGAGCAAGATGTTAAGCTCTTAGCTTGAAATCAGTATGGTGGAAATACATCTCAGAAAGAGGTGAATGCCACAGATCATGACTTAAAATGAAACAAAACAAAACCAATAAACTGCCTTACTGACTCACCAATGGAAATGACAACTCTAAAAGTTTTTTACTTTCCTAGTGGGCAAAAATATGGGTATTGTGTGTGTGAGCTTTAAGAGCATCTAAGGGAAGCAATAACATAACTGAAGATATACCAGAGACTGCAAAACTCTCTGTGGGTGTCCAAGGAGCAGGAAGCTTATAGAGCTGAGAAGAACAGAAAGGAGGCCCTCCACTTCTTTGATCATCAGGAGTAGGCCAAAGAACAACTAGATGAGTGGATGATGGACATTTGCATAAGGAGAATGTTCACTCCACAGGCCATGCACTGGTAGTATTTGCCATGGTGTTTCCTATCAGATAAGTTTCTTCCTGCAGGTTTGAGAGAAGCCATGGTGCATCCAATGGCCTATTTCTACCTTATTATTATATAATGTGGACCTGAAATATTGTAAGCAATACTTTTATTTACTTATTTAGAACTTTACACTTGTACAGACACAGTAATAAATACCTAAATGATACAGGAAGGCACAAAACCAAAAATAAAAGTTCTTGCTTTCTAGCTTCAATAAGATGCTTCGGTCTCATCCTTGTTTCTACAACTTTTAAAATGCAATCAGCCACACACCCCAGGGAACTCTAGCTCTTTTTGTGAAAAAAAAAATTAGCAATAAAGATCAAATCTAGGGGCTAGAAGTAAAGATTTTAGTATTTTGTATGAGGGTTGGGGGATGCAGCACATTGATGAAGGCACTTGAGTTACAGAGCAGAGAATATAATTTCTTTTTAAGGAAAAGATAATAATTTTATGAGGATTTTGAATTTAACAAAGTTCCTTTTTAGCCCTAATATGAGACTTTTAAATCTAATTTTTCTTTCTCCAGTAGTTTTAATGTAACTTATTGCCAAAAACACATTTTGTCTCGTATTTAGAAGTCTTTTCTTATTCTATTTATATCCCATGCCTTAAGCACCCTAGAATTGGCTACTTAAAGCAGCCCCCCTTATCATCATTTTAGAGGAAAAACAATATGAGAAGTAAAAGAAATTCTACCCCATTTCCTGAAAAATTATAAAGAATATATAGGCAGAAGACATCTAGTATTTCATGTGGAATTTGAAATTTTACCTAAAACTAGCCTTTAATTTCTTATTTTCATGAGTACTTTAGTCAATATGTGTATATATTTTTTTATCTCAGCTGAGGTAATGAATTTCAACGAATATATACAAGTACTATTAGCTCAATATTATTGTATGAGTCGAATTTTTCAATGAAAGAATGTCAGATTTCATATCTAAATGAATGCCAAGAATCTGCAGAATGTTTTCAAATCTGAAAAATTCAAGTGGAAAATTTCTGCAGGTAACACTACATGGTTTCACAGGACTCAATTCAAAATAGACAACAGCATATTGTATTCTAACGAATTTCATATTCAATATTATGCTTAAATTATATTTAAATATTCTATAATTCTTTTACTAATAATTCCAGAAAATTTTGGCCCATTCCTAATCGTTTTATTTTCACATAAAATAAAAACAGAGTTTATCAAATTTTAATCACCAGAAGTTTCAATTCAAATATCCTTTCCAATACATACATACATATATACATATACATGTATATATACAGAAACATATGTACACACCGTGGGGCCATGCACACATATACATACATGTTCCAAATTGGTAATTTGTATTAATTGAATAATCCTTCCAAGATAAAACCCCAATGTCCTTATTCTGGTAAGTTGATAAATTTAGCTTTAAAAGATCCACAAGTGTGGAATACGGCTTTCCTAAAATCTTGACAGGCTGACCAGGCATTGGGCTTCTTGCTTTTGGCTTTGATTAGAAATTTGTTCTTAAGATTCTGTGATTTATTCTAAATGCTTCACCACCACAGAGATTCTCAGGAAATTAAACACTTTCAGGTTGATCTCCTCATTTTGCATGTCCAGTTAGCATCAGAACTCATTTAGGAGAGTTGTTGCCATTTGAGGGCCCTATATGGTCCTACAAGTTCGTTCAAGGTCACTTTCACAAAACACTGTGGACCTTACTTTCAGGGTTCTGGGGCAACTTGTGTTGTGTCATACCAGTATTCAACATGTGGCCGCTCCCCTGCTCATTCTTCTCCCATGTTCTTAATACTAGACTTATTGATATTTTCTTAATATGATCCATTTTTAAATTGCCTTGTATATTATCCCTGTGCTCAGTATTATCCATTTGATAACCCCTCCTGAAATTGACATCTATAAGCTCATTTACAGGATGATACATGATTCCTAACAATACTGAATTGTAATGTTAACATAAGTCATCAAAAGAGGATAATTTATTCTCATAGACATAATTGTATTTAGAAGAGATGATTCTCTTGGACTGGGCCCAACTGAGATAAGGAGGAGTCTAGCAATGTGCTTGTTTTCTCTAACTCTACAAATCTGAGGGAAATAATTTTATCTTTTTTTGAATTTTTTGAATTTTTTTTTTTCAGTGTCTATTCTTGAGAGAGAGAGGGACAGAGCATGAGAGGGGGAGGGGCAGAGAGACAGACTGGGAACACAGGATCTGAAGCAGACTCCAGCCTCTGAGCTGTCAGCACAGAGCCCGACGTGGGGCTCGAACCCATGAACTGCGAGATCATGACCTAAGCATAAGATGATGCTTAACCGATTGAGCCACCCAGGTACCCCTTCTTTTATCTTTTCATTCATTTTTTTAATAGGTGATTTTTGAATCTCAATGAAAGGCTGACATTTTTAAATAGAAAAGGGGTGGATATTCCTTCTTTTAACAGAAGGTGAAAGAATCTTTTAAAACAGGAGCTGGCAAATTGCAGACAGGCCAGATATGGCCTGCAGCCTATTTTTGTATGGCTTGTGAGCTAAACATGGTTATTACATTTTTAAAGAGTTACACACACATGCGCACGTGCACACACACAAACACACACACAAGGATCATGTTCGGCCTGTAAAACCTAAAATATTTAATATCTGGTCTTTTATAGAAAATGTTTAATGACTCCTGTTTTAAACTAGCTGTAATAAAATGATAATTTAAAATACTTTCTATGTTATAGGTACATGGGATTTTACATGGTTTAACTCACTGAAATCTCATAGGATCTTTAAGTGTATCGAGAGTTGAAATATTGTCCCCATTTTGGAGATGAGAAAACTGAGGTATAAAAGGTTAATATCACATATCTTGTAAGGGCCAGAGATAATATTACACAAAGGCAGCTGGGGGCTAGAGCTTGTATTTATAACCATTATACTTCCTCTGAGTGGGATTTGATATTCATTGTTTATTATATGTTTACTTTTTGCTTTGAGGGGTGTGCATGTGTGTGTGTGCACATGGGTATCCCACTCCTGATACCACTCTGCAGTTAGTCAAGATAGAATGGTGTTGTAATTGGAAGAACATTGTTCACACACAAGGCACAGTATACAAGTTCCTTTAAGTATATAAAAGGCGTAGCTACTGCACACAAACTGACTATACGGTGCAGCAAACACAGCAATGCTATCGGTTGGTTGAGACGATCCTCTTGCTCTTAAATCCCTGTGAAGTTGCCCGACTACTGATAATACTACTTGATCTGGGTGATGACTCTTCAGGGCACTAAGCTTGACATACAGTGGTTTTATACCTTCTTGGTCCCTTATGCCTGCTCTCTCAAGAGATTTGTGCTATGTGCCTGTCTGCCCAACATTTGAAATTACTGTAATTGGTAACACTCCCAAAGCATTCCTCAGTGCTATTGCAAGACTAGAGAGATTAAAGATAAATTTGAGGCTTGCCGCCCTACTGGCAGGTTAGGCTTCAGGCCTGCCTGAAGCATATCTCAGCGATAGCCAGTTTGCCTTTCTTTCTAGTAGCTTTTCTTCTCTTCCTCTTGGTCTCTCTACCTATCAACTCAGGGAGAGGTTTTGATTTCTTATGAGAAGAGCTCCTATCTCTATTGCACCTTTCTCCTGTGCATATCCTGAGTTCTGGATCCCTCAATTATAATTTCTTTATTGATTTGATTTTACTTGCCTTTGGTTTTGAAGGTATGTGTTAAAATCTTTAGCTTGCCATTATATTCTCGTCGCCTTCATAAATTTATTCCTTTTATAGTTTTATAGCATTATTTTAAGAGGACTTTGGGAGGACAGGGGAAGTACGTATGCACTGGCTCCACCATTCTGAACTAGAACTTATCAAAATTTATGTGGCAAGAAAATGCATTTGGGGATATATTGATAGATTTCCTTCCACTTTATGCTTTATTGCATTTCTTCTCCTATATTTCGGGAACTTCCCCATCAGTCCTGAAATGATAAAAATAAGAGAATCCAAGAAGCAATTTTTGATTTTAAGTTCAAAAATCCATGTTGTAAAACAGAAAAAAAATTGGACAGTTATATTATTTTCCCATCTCTAGACTAGACGGGATGGTAATGCAATGGGAAAGGAAAGAAAAGGGAGCCATGTGAACTGGGATCAAAAGATCCCCAAACTCTGCCCAAGCCAGAACTTTCTGTGGCTTTTTCCTGGGAGATGTCAGGGACTGGGGCTATTTCTGGATGTCATCCAGTCTCCATTCCAATGAATGGCATACATTGCCTGGATTGAACAGCTGCTAAAAGTTCTCTTTGTTCCTGCTGGTGAGGCTTACCCACTGACAGCAGTCACCAAAGTGCTTGTTTATCTTCCAGAAGGGTTCAAGCCCTGAGATCTTGTGTAGCCTTTAAATGATCCCAGTCAGTGTGAATAGCCTCACTTTCATGGCCTCAGATGATTTTAAGCCAAAATAGAGAAGAGTGTGAGGCAATGGTGGAGATGGTGTTTATCAGGCAGGGGCCTGGCAGGAAATAGTTAATACACTTAAACGAGTAATTTTAGAAGAGTTTAGTGACATTATGAAGGTTTGGACAGGTTTAGGAACATCAGCAAAGGTAGCACAATATCCCGCAGCCAGCAGCTACAGCACGTTTACCTTCCTAAGACCTGAAGGGTCAATGGGAGAAAGTGGCTCCCAGAACCTAGAGAGGGTCTCTGCTTAAAGCGGGTTTAAAAAAAATTTTTTTTTTTCAAGCCTTTTCAAGCTTATTGGACTAATCCCTTTTTTCATGTAATATCTGTTGCCATCTTGTGGAACTTTGGGAAATGCTGGTATGGATGTACTCTTGTCTAATGAGGTAAACTAAATGATTCCTCTTGACAGTATTCCTAATTTTATGGTTCTATGAAATTTCTAGAATTGGACCTGTCATCCAAAAAGGCCAATTTAAAAAACAGCCTTAGCTAAACTTTCAGTTTCAGGGTTGTTATTCTATGCTTTATAGCTGCTCTTTATTGGAGAGTAAGGAACTGTGTCAAAGATTCATTCTTAATGAAGCAATTTTCTAATTTTATATTATCTTTTGCTTTTCATATTTACCTATGGTTTTCTGAAAACTTGTGATTTAGAGGAAAACTTAGAATATATTACTAAATACTTGGCTGTTGCGGTGCTTCATATATGCCAAGATCTGAAAATATATAATAGTTTCATAAATATCTTTGAATAACAGTACTGTATAGCATTAACAGAGGAAGATAATTTAGCTTTTATTTCACTGGGCATACAAAGCATGTGACTTCATGCAAAATAAATTGTGTTAAGTTCAAGTGGGAATTGAGGGTAAAGGTTTCGGCTCCTTTTGGCTTTTGTGATTAGATTCAAAATAATAATTGGTGGGAAGAGGAGAATCAAAGGCTCTTTCGACCAAATTCTGCTAGTTATTCTTAAATATCTGAATTTTCTGCAGGCAGAGTTGATTTTAAAATCCTTCAATATATCTGTTTTGCTGTCTGTAGTCTTAACAAGAAGTTCTGCCTTTTGTAATTTTTAATTTTTTTTTCTAAATATTAAATTCCTTCCTTGCTCAGAAAGTTCATTTAAGAGGGACAATAGCCTATTACTTCACTGATACTTGTTAAGTAAGTGATATATATTTAATGTGTTGGGCATCTGGAACTCTGAGGAGAGTAGACTTTATTCTTTTTCCATTACTGTAGGAAGTAGACATTTACTCACCTACCCTACCTAGCCCATGTGACATCTATAGGTCAAAGGGTGGAGGATTACATGGTAGTGATGAGACCAATTCTCTGACACATGGATTGCGTCTTTCATAGAGAGAAATGATCATTGTTTAAGGGTAGGACAGTATAACAGTTATGAGAAATAGTGTAAAGGTAAATATTTAAAAAACCAGCCCTGGTCAGGGAGGAGGTGCTACAAATTTTCATGATGTAACTATTTCCCTCACAACCACCTTCAAGTTACAAACATGACATCATTGAATATGGACTTGGAAAAAGATGTGCGGTCGCCACCATTACATAGGGTTTTGCTATGCAGATACAGAAAGACATACATAAACTCAAGAGCACTGATAATAGTCAAGTACAGTTAAATAATGAGGAAGTAATATGTTTTGACTACTTATCACCTTTGTTTTCAAATAATTCATTTAATTGTAAATTAACATAATTTGATTTTTACTAATGGCTATGTTTAACAACTAATTCAAATAAGCCCTAAGAGCTTAATAATTGGCTTTTGTGAGCTAGCACCAGGTGTCTTCCATACATCATTGGATAAGAATAGAAGATTTAAAGTCAGATAGTTTTGAATTTGATTCCTTGCTCTGCCACTTACAAGCTGTGTGGCCATGTGAAATTTGTATTTCTTCCTTAAGCCTTAGTTTCCACAAATGAAACGCTTAAGAGTAAAAATTATAACTACTTTGAATAGTTGTGAGAATTAAATAAAATTACAGCTCCTCCTCTCTTGGAAAGTAAGGGCCTCATGGCTAAAAATTTCACAAAGTCCAGAACTGTAATCACAAAGCATTTTTTTTTCTTTTTTAACAGAGAAAGCTATTAAGAGGAGTATGCTCAGCTCCACCTAATGATGTAATTTGCATAATTCAATGGAAGATAGGCAGACTTCTTTAAGGATTCAGACTGTACTGTCACTGAGAATGAACATTTTTCCTTGGGTTATGTGTAGCTTTGTTCCAACAGACATTCCTTCTCCACTAAGTGGTAAGATTGCAAAGAAGATCCTACTTCTTAGAGAGTTCGCACATGCACTGCAGTGTTTTGTGAGACCTGTAGACTAAAGCTTCTTTTTTGATTTCTCCTTTACAGATTCTGTACTGGAGAAGGAAGATTCCTCCTTTACCAGATGGTAGAAGTGGGTGGAGAGTTAATAGGTGAACCTAGAAAAGGAAGGGGGTGATTTAGGAGACAGGCATAAATCTGAGGGTGGGGAACAAGACTAAAAACTAAAACAAAGGTTAGCAGCAGCTTTATATTGATGAAGTCCCTGAGGTTCAGTAAGTATTGCGATCTTTCATTATGGTCTGTTTCACTAAGACATAATTTCTTTTAATACTGTTTAACCAAAAATGTGTGTGTATTTTTTAATTGTTTCCAATAACTTCACAGAGAATCCAACAGAAAATGAAATAGAAAGAATGTGACTCAAACAGATATTCTGAAAATAAGCTAAAATGATCAAACTACTGTAGATTCTGGCTTATCTATTCCCAAACTAAAAACTTGCATCTATTGTTTTGTTTAAGCCATTTTTAACAAGACAGTCATTACTTACAACAGACGAGTTTCCAGACCAGATGTGTATAATGAAAACCCTTGAAAGTCACAAAGACTCCATAGAGCACAAGAAATCTATATTTACGTACTTGAATTAGAAAAAGTAAATCAATTACAAATGCCTCTACACTAATGTCTTGAATAACAGATAAGAAAGAAAGAACATTCAGTATTATTTTAAAGAGCTTAACGAAAGTAATTAGGATTATTAAATTTTTAAGTGAAAGACATTTGCCCTTCAGAGTTCACAATAAAGGCTGGCTTCTTTCAAACTATTCAATTTGATCCATTTTTACATGAACAGTTGGGAAATGTTAAGATTAAAAAAAGTAAGAGTGACATATCTGAAACAGTTTAAAAAGAATTAACTGTAATAATGGGAAAACATGTAAAAAAATGAAATGGTAAACAAAATGGAAGAAAAGGACACCAAATATTAATTCATCTTTCTAGCTTCTAAACTGGATACAAGACACTGATTGATTAGTAATTATTAGGCCTTACTGTTTTAACAACAACAAAAACCTGATGAGTGTTTTCTAACTTTTTTGCTCACTGAAAGCCAACTAGATGTTGTGGCTTTAAAAAAAATGAAGTGAGTTCTGGAATATGGTAACTGCTGAAAAATATTAGCCATAAATTGTATGACAATGCAGCTGTTAGGAAAGGTGGGGACAAAGGGCTGCAAACACTCTTTAAAAACTTTAATAAGTAAGCAGAATATGTGCCATGCCAGCTCATTTCCTTAATCTTGTCAGAGAAAAAGCTGCTGTGACAGTAACTGAAATTGTTGACTACCCTAGTATTTTGCAACAGCTTTGTTTTCAGATTTATCTCATAGATAAGAGTATTTTACATAATAGGGTATTTTAAACACACATGGAACTTAGAGTTTCATGAAAAAATCTCATTGTAGGGATGCCTGGGTGGCTCAGTCGTTTAACCGTCTGACTTCAGCTCAGGTCATGATCTTGTGGGTTCGTGAGTTCGAGCCCTGCATCGGGTTCTGTGCTGACAGCCCGGAGCCTGGAGCCTGCTTCAGATTCTGTGTCTCCCTGTCTCTCTGCCCCTTCTCTGCTCACACCTGTCTCTCTCTCAAAAATAAATAAGCATTAAAAAATTTTAATAAAAAAAGAATCTCAGGAAGATCATTCTATTACAAAGTTGCTTGAGCCTTATGTGATAGATATGATATCTTAAGGATCTGAAGAATTTTTTTCTAAGAGTTAGAGCATGTAAAAAGTTTGTTGAAAAAGTTGAGGAATTTAATTGTGCCATTTTAACTGCTCTTCTGAAGATATTTTGGAATGTTTCAATGAAACAAATGGGAAATTATAGCTTCCTGATTGGGAGCTATATAAAAAGTATCATATTTTATCATCTTTAAGTTTTATTTAAGAATTGAGAGAAAATACAGATACAAGGTAATAGAACCTGACTCAAATGCAGTGAAGTTGAGTGATGACATTAATAGAAATTATTCTGACATTGAGAAGCATATAGTAACAATTTGTCAGGTGACACCAAAATTCAGTAAGAGGAAGAGATAAAGTTCAAATAAAAGTACTGAATAGGTTCTTTCATTGTTTGATATCCAATTAATGAAGAAGGATACACTATGTGAACATACTGGGAAAGATGTTTGAGATGAAATACTGGTAATCATGAAAAAGACAGCATTTATAATACTCCATTACATCAACAGTAACTGGGAAATGATCTGTGGATTCAAAGAAAAGTAGAAATGCTTTGAAATCCTACAGCTCATAGGGAAAATAAACTGGATAGAATATTTCCAAATTTTACAGTAATCCTAAAAACTTAAATAACATGACCACTTTCATTGACAGTTTTCAAAAGATTCTTTTTCATAGATGAAGCCAAAAGAATTTGTCTAGCATTAAAAACAATGCAATCAGTCATGCTAGAGGAAATACTGAATTATCTCCCTATTCTCTCCAGAAGAAACACTAATTTTAAATTTTTCATTATACAAAGAAGTGATAAAAATATGCAGCCAAAAAACATAAATGAAATCCATTACTATAGAGGTGTGTCAGGCAGGTGATCAATGATGTGTGTTAATTTTTATGGACTTTGTGGTATTTGCCAGTCTTTTAAATTTTTTAAATTTATTGTGATTTCTTATTTACAATAAGATTACATACTAAACTTCATGCTTAATAATGTATCTATAATTTTGTATTCTTTTTTTCTTTTTCTTTTTTTTTAATGTTTTTTTTTTTAACGTTTATTTATTTTTGAGACAGAGAGAGATAGAGCATGAACGGGGGAGGGTCAGAGAGAGAGGGAGCCACAGAATCTGAAACAGGCTCCAGGCTCTGAACTGTCCGCACAGAGCCCGACGCGGGGCTCGAACCCACGAACTGTGAGATCGTGACCTAAGCTGAAGTCGGACGCTTAGCCGACTGAGCCACCCAGGCGCCCCTGTGTTAGTTTTTTTCAAAAGGGCTCCCCAAGTTATGCAAGTTCGAAGCTTGGAAAACCTGTCTCTGACCTTGCTTGTATGGCGGTGCTGAGGAAACCAAAGGAACAGGGAAGAGGCAGAAGTTGTTTGCTTTACATGGACCTCTTTGCTGGTGCTGAAGGAGAGGAGAGGCACTGATCCAACTATCCATTGTAGTGATTTGCAGCAACCCTCTGTGCTGAAAGCTTGGCTTCTGGAATCAGATTGGGTTTGTGGCTCTATCACCTAATGTCTGTGCAAACTTGAGCAACTCAGCTTTGTCTTTTTCTTCTGCAAATGAGGATAGTAATTTATCTCCTTATTCAGTTGTGAGGATCAAATACACCATGGAGCTCAATATACGTTAAGTGAAAGACAAACAATACATACAAACACCAGAATGCAGGATAGGTGAAAATTCAGCAAGGTGGAACTCTAGGAGAAACATGAACCAAAGAGAAAGGCATGATAAGAGGGCAGTGAGAAAAGATTTGGAGGAAGAATTGTTCTTAAATGAAGTCCCATATTTATGGAATTCTTCATTTCAAACTGAACTGCAGGACACTGACTTCTCCTACTCTGTTGAAGCCTCTGAGATGAGGATGGGTGGTGAGTATGTAATTTATAAATTTCTGAGTCTGAGTCAAAATAAGTTTTGGTTCTTGAGTTCTTCACAACATAGCTATCCCCTTCATATGAATTCTCTCCTTGGGTGCCAGAATGACCACACAGTTATAATAAACCTCCTTCATCCCCAGAGGAAAGAGAGCCTTTCCTCCATATTCCCTCAGGCATTGGAGAGAACACTGGAAACCAGCCAGCAGTCTGGGGGCTACCCTGGGACCTTTTTAGAAATGGGATATAATTGCTTCAAAGTACACGACACTGGGAGCATATAGGGAGGGCACATGACTAGCCCAGTTATGGAGTGAATGTTTGTGTTTCACCATATTCATATGTTGAAATTGGAATCCTCAATGTGATGATATTTGGAGATGGGGCCTTTGGGAAGTAATTAAGTCATGAACGTAGAACCCTCACAATGGGATTGGTGCCCTGTAAGAAGAGACGGGAGAAAGCTTGCTTCCTCTGTCTACTCTTTGCTATGAGAGGGTATAGTGAGAAGGTAGTCATCTGCAAACCAGTAAGTGGCGTTCACTAGATACTTGATCTGCTGGCATTCTGGTCTTGGACTTCTCAGCCTCTCAAAACTGTGGGAAATATATTTGTGTTGTTCAAGAACCTGGTCTATGGTATCTTGTTACTGCAGCCTGGACTGACAAAAGTCTCTTTCTTGTCCAGAGCCTATATTAGGAAAGCAGTCCCCCCTACCTCCACCCCCACCCAAGGAGTGACCTGTCCTCAAACTACTCCCACCAACAATAATAACAAAATGACAACTAATATGATCAAGACATGATTATGTGCCAACCCCAGGGTTAACTATTTTAGATTCGTCTTCTGGCTCCACAGATACTGCTCCCTCCTTTTCTCTGGGCAGCCTCTTCTGGCACAGAGTGAGAAAGTGGAAGGTTTATATGCCTTCCTGAGTTTTCCACTTGGACGATTTTCCTCAGCAGCGTATGCTCCTCTCAAAATGCCTACATCTCCTGAGCCGCTATCACCATTTTTGTTGGTGAATTTTCTGAACACTTACTATGTGCCAGGCACTGTTCTAAGTGTTTGAAGCACATGGATGAACAACAACAACAACAACAAAACATTGCAAGTAAAGTTTTGATTTGGTATATATTTGGTAGATACTTTCTATGTATTTTTTTTATCTTTGCCAAATTTATAACCTCCCACATTCACATCTGTTCTGGCTCGGTATTAAATTATACATTCATGTTATTTCTCATATTGCCTTTTAATGGAAACATGTCTAATCAGAATAAATACAGTTATAACTACTAGTAGCTTCTGTGTATAAGACATCAGATTTCAGGTATGAATATGCTTTAAATATTTCTTAGATTATATAACCATGTTACACAGACATGACATACTCTATGGTTCACTGGAGACTTGCTCTATTTAAGGTTCAACTAATGCTACTTGGAAGCATGCAATGATTCTGAATGTTATATTTTGTCTAATGCTCTGTTCTTACCAGTGACCATTACTTTCAGGTTAGTGGACTCTTGCCCTCCAGGCAAAAGTTAAAAAAAAAAAAAACTGTTGGTTTATACATTGCTCCAGGCTCATCCCAGAGAACTCTGGAAAATTGTAATTTTCTTAATCAGGTTAAAAAAAAAACACGTAAGCAGAAATAGCATGGTGATGGTTAATTATAAAACCTATATTGCTATTAAAAATGTCTCCATCAGAGTTTCAGAAAGCAGGGCAAATAACTGAGAGAAAGAAAAACAGGACCATGAAATTAGCCAAGTGGACCTAACTTTGCAGTTGAGATAATCCTGCTAAGTTCCTTGCATTGTGGCTGTACTCGGTATAAGAAATAATTAGGATCTCACATGTGAAAACCTTTGCAGACTCTTGGAATCCACAGGGGACATGGGCTGCAGAGCTATAGATCAGGGAAATGTGTACACATATCTTGTCTTGAACTCAGCAAAAGATTTGATAAAGTGCTTCCAGATTGTTGTCACTAAGCTGGAAAGCTGGAAAAATGTGAGTGGAATGGGGCGTAGTTAAGTGACTGCACAACCACACTCGCATAGACTATGTGACTATGGATGTTCAGTAAGTGTCTGTGGAGCTAAATTGAAATGAACTGATCTGTGCTCATCTGTGTGGAGCGCCACAGCGATGTATGCTGCGTCACGCTAACCCCCATTCTGTTCCAGGTGTTGATCGCGGATGCGTGAGGCTTCAGGGGCCACCTTGTAGACCACCTGTCTTCAGTCATGTTGTTTTATCAAGGGCTTCTTAAATAGTTTCTGATAATTGAAAAAGCATTGGCATTGGACACAGAACTGTGTTTGATTATTTGTGCCCATTAATGACTAGTTTATAAATTGGGGCAAATTACTTAACCTATCTGTATTAGTTTTCCATTGCTGCATAACAGATGACCACAAACTTAGTGGCTTCCAACAACACATATTTATTATCACTTAGTTTTTGTGGGTCAGGAATGTGGGCATGGCATAGTTGATCCCCGGGTTAGGTGCCTCATAAGGCTGTAATAAAGGATTCAGCAAGGGCTGGGTTCTTATCAGATGCTTACCTGGAGAAGGGTTCATTGCCATGCTCCCTCAGGTTGTCATAAACTGTGTACAAATTATTTGTATCTATTTGTAGAAAGGGGCTTGGTATAAACCTCAGATAATTATAAGTGGGTGTTTTACCTACATGAATATTTGATATGACATTCAGAAGTCCTGTGGGATGTGGGTCAGTACTACATCACACAAGATTGTCCTGTGCATTTTTTGTCTCCACTCAAGAACAACAACAACAACAAAACATTGCAAGTGAAGTTAAATACCATTAAATACCATTAATTAACATTAGTGTCTCCTGTGCATTATGATAACCAGAAACACTCCACAATTTTGAAAACACCTCTTGTGGGTGATACTGCCCTCTTGCAAGTCACTGGGTGAGAGGTTTGAAATATCATTTCTAACAAAAAAATGTGAATTTTGTGACAGAGATCCATATAAACACATTCACTAATTTATTTAACAAATTCTTATTGAGTACCTCCATGTGGAAGGCACTCTTCTAGATGTTGTCTGATTCATGCAGGGAACAAGACAGCATCTTTCCTTCTCTCATGGAACTAATGTAAAACAATAGAAGGGATCTTGAGAACGGGTATTGATCACTTTTCAAGTTTTATATTCTTGAAAATATAGAACTTATCAGTTACCTGAACTCTGTTTCTTTTTTTAATTTTTAAATTAAAAACATTTTTTTTTTTGAGAGAGAAAAAGCACACAAGGGTGGAGAGGGGCAGGGAGGGAGGAAGGGAGAGAGAGAGAGAAAGAGAGAGAGAGAGAGAGAGAGAGAGAGAGAGAGAGAGAGAGAGAATCTTAAGCAGGCTCCAAACTCAATGCAGAGCCCAATGTGGGGCCAACCCCATGACACTGGGATCATGACCTGAGCTGAAATCAGGAGTTGGATATTCAACCAGCTGAGTCACCCAGGTGCCCCTGAACTCTCTATTCTTTTACTCCTTGTTCAAAGTTCAATTAAGTTTATCAAACAATGTTCTATGCAGAACTGTTATGCCTACTATACAATATATTTCTTCAAAATATAGCCACACACTTCCTTTCCATGATCTTTTTCCTGTCTTTTGCCACATGAATTTTCTTTTCCAATCACTTGAACCACTGACTAGTCTGTGAACCACTCTTCAACTCTTCCACTTCTGTGGCTCCCTTTACACTATTATCATGGTCTGGAATGCTCTGTACTGTCTTCACATTTTCATCTGTCAAAATTGTATTCTTTTTTAGAGACCTTCCATGAAGTCTTTTTGATTCACCAAAACAAAGGTGATGGATAATGTATCCCACTTTTAAGTTACTATATTACCACTTTTAACAAGCCTTTGTTCTCTTGGGCTTGGATAGGGCCAGAGACATAGCAGGAAGCGAATGCATATTTGCTTAAATAAAGGAAAGAAGAAAGAAAAGAAAAGAAAAGAAAAGAAAAGAAAAGAAAAGAAAAGAAAAGAAAAGAAAAGAAAAGAAAAAAGAATTCTGACTTCTTTTTGGAGAGATCCAAAATCCCATTTTTGGATCTCTCTTAGTTTTTGGATCTCTCTTAGTTTTTAGTTTCCCTCAGAGCCAAGTACAGTGTTGTATACTTATAGTTTATTCATTTCTCAGGAAACAACTGAATGCCTGTAGTCTACTAGAAAGTGTATAGGTGCTGGGGTTGAGCGCCTTGGTTCTGGAATTAGAGAAGTTGGGTTTAAGTGCTACACCTTCCACTTATTGACTGACATTAGGTAAGTTCCGAGAATCTAAAGCTTTTTACTTCCTCATCTGTAAAATAATAACAGTGGTGACTGTGGTGGTGATGATGATGTTGATGATGACGGCTGATGTACTGTGTACTGGGCACTCTATCAGGAATTAGCATCAAAAACTAACATCTGGCATCAGACTGATCAGGGTTCATATCCCAGCTCCATTGCTTACTACTTGGGTGACCCTAAACAAATTAATTACTATCACTAAGCCTGAGTTTCAACTGTCACTTGATTAAATGGAGATAAACATGCTAGTGCCTTCCATTGTTCACAGAATAAAATTCAAATTTTAAAAAATGGCCTAAAGCCCAGACCTACATGGTCTGACTCCTATCTACCCATATAAACTCATTCTAACCTCTCATTTGCTTACTTTACAGTGGTCTGTTTTCTATTTTTCAAAAATCCAAGCACCTTTCCACTTGAGTCCTTTGTGGTGCCATATGGCAGGCACATTGCCATGTTTACTCAAATTCACCTCTTCACAAAAGTCTTTACTGCCCACCTTATCTAAAGTAACCCTCTGTTCCGCATCTCCCTCATCATGTACTCATTCTCTCTGACTTATTTGTCAAAAACAATACATTATTTGTTATAATTACCTTATTAGCTTTTTTTTGGGGGGGGGGTCCCATTGTTTGCTTGTTTATAGCTGATTTCCTCTACCAGAAAATAAGCTTCATCAAGGTGGGCCAGAGTGTGTGTTGTTTGCTAATCTAGTTCTAGTGGCTGGCACAGTACTCAACCCAATTGGGTGCTCTGAAAATAGAACTGTATGCATAAGTGAAAAAATAAGTACTTCATAGGTTGTTAAGAAGGTTAAATGTGCAGTGCCTGGCAGAAAATAAGTGATGAATTGGTATTGGTAGCATTATTGTTACCAAAGATACTGATATACAGATGGGCTTTTGTAAAGATTGCAAGCTAGATAAGAAGACATAGGTGAATAATAAGCCAAGTACTATAGACCAAGTACTGCACGAATGGGGCTTTTTGTGATATAGGCACATGCAGATATGCTCAGGAAATATTTGCTGAACTGTTGCTTTAATGTGAATGTTCTTAAAGAGCATGGCCTAAGAATAAGTGCAGCATGAGAATAGAGGGTGGAGTGAATACCAATCCTTCTAGTTAGTTTTAACATTTTGTAACTTTGGAGGTAACGGCCACCTATCCAAGGTAGAGTGATCCAGTATAGGCAAGGGCTGTGTTCTCTATGTGTTGACTTTATCAACTGCTCTGTCCTAGTTACTTAATATTTATCATATCCTGGTGTAGATTATGTTTATACTTTCACGACCTTTTCACTCCTCCTGCTGGTTATCGAACAGGTATTTATGAGGATTTATTTATGCCCATAATCTCCCCAAGGCATCTCTAACATTGCACATTAAATTCATTTAGGTGAAGTCATGTCCCTGCTATAAAACTATAGCTTCAAGAAGTCCTCCAGCTTCCCCTTCTAACCTGTTTGCTGCTCCTACTTTTCTCCTATGTAGACATTTTGGGACTGCTACCTCCCTCTTTACTCTGCTTATGCCCTAAAATCACTCTCCCCAATTCTATAGATTATACATTTATCTTCAGAGAATGTTCTATATCTGCATAACTTCTCCCCTCATCAGCTGTTAGTAATTACAGGTTTATTCTTAGGAAACACATTTCCTCCCATTAGAAATTCTTCAGAGCACAGTTGTGGAGATAAGACTGACCTCTCCAATTTTATGATTAGAACCACAATGTTTCCATGTTGATAAATTATAGATAAAGCAAGGCAGTTTCTTTTCCCACCAGGATTTCTGCTAGGGAATACTAAAACTGCCAAACAGTAAGAGACAGACAACACGATCGTTTTTTCTTGGTTGATTTTTCACATCAGGGATATGCACTAGCAGAAGTTGAAATAAGAAAATTAATTTTATTTTAAATTAAGGAAATACAAAAAGCAAGATCTTAGTGTTATGTAGAAAAGATATCATTGTTAAGGATGGCTCTGATGGGTCATCTCTGAGTAATTTCAGTTTGTTGATTTTGTAGACACACAAGTTCAAAGATCAGATAACGCCCATCAAGTTTGATGAGACACTAATGATAGTTACCCTTCCGGCAATACTATCACTGAACTTATTAAGAGTAGCAAAGAGTCTGTCACTGAGCCTCTCTGTGTGCAGAGCAGACCCCTGGTAGGAAAACAGGGAGAGAAGGGACTGTGACTGGGTAGATGGATAATGATTACAGTTGACTAACTTTTAGAAGGAACAAGATCAACAACAACACTTTGCCTCTTCATATTATAAGGCAATAGATTTCCTGTGAGTAACATTTGCAGAGAATCTCTCTGCCCTAGAACTATAAAAAGAAGCTTAAAATAAAATCCCACAAAAATTAATGTGTGCTGCTAGAAGATATTTCAGGGTGGTAGTGGTCATTGTTATAAACAACAACAATAATAATAATTACAACAGTGTATGGGACAGAGAACATGTATATAATAGCAACATAAAAATAGACAATGTCAGAGAAAGTAAAGAGCTAATGATGATAGCTAAGAATTATTTAGCACCTAATGAATATTTTTATGCTTATTGTATCTATTCATACAATAAACTAAGAAGATAATAAGCAAATAGCAGAGTTGAAGTTTGAAATAAGAGTAGTTTGGCTTCAGGGCCTGTGTTCTTAACTTCTGTACTATATCATTCTGTTCCATTCTATATTACATAATATAACATGACATAACATAACATAACATAACATAACATAACATAACATAACATAACATAACAACGACATAACAACACAACATAACATAACATGGCTTCTCTTGCACCTTGTATTGTAGTTGTCTGTGGTCCTATTCATATGTGTATTTTTACCAGTAAACTCCATAAAAATGGGGACTGGGTCTGTGTAGTTTACCAGAGTTCCCAGAAGCTAGCCTAGTGCTAAGTACGTAAGTGCCAAAAAATATTTATTGAATGACCAGTGTCAACCAGCAAAACTGGGACAAATTAGGCACTTTTAGACTTAAATACTGAAGGAGGAAATGCATATTTACTTTGAGAAACTCAAATCCCCCTCATTTTCTACTATTGTGTGCCATAACATTAGAAAGTAAGATTAACAAGGACATTGCCAACGGCAGGCAGAAAGCGGTGGACTCAGATGAGAAAAAAGAGCGAAGAGTTTTCTCAAAGGCTTTTACTATGTGCCCATCAATTTCTGAAAAGGCTTTGGATATAGCTCTGCATGACAGAAGTTAAATTTAGGGGAAGGCTCCTTAAATCCTGAAAATGTGTTCCATTTTAATTACAATTTTATTTATAAGAGTATAATCAATTACACAGAGACATGAAGTAAAAATTCCTCTTGGATCTTAGTCCCCCATACTCTTCTGCTAAAGAAAAAGTTGTTCAGTCTAGATTAGAACAACAAACTTATTTATAGGCTTTCTGTCTAGGACACCACTGGAAGAAGCACATTATCACCCAAACATTCCAAAATCTCACCAATCTATAGGTATGAATGAGGTCAATTATATCAATACTTAGGCTTTTCCTTTCTAAGCTGATGTAGGAGTGTCAGTGCCTTTCAAAGTTCCACCATCACACAAATATTTTTGGAAATCCAAAAGAGTTTTTTATATAATTTTATAAATTAGTATGTGTGTCTATTATGCCATTTCATTTTCATTTCTACTATAGTCACAAAGGGCCCTGCTGATTCATTCCAGTTCTGATGCTCTGAATCTTCATGGCACTATTAAATTTAGCAGTCTCCTATGAAGGCAAAATATTCATATACAAGGTTATTAGGGTTTGGTTCTGAAATGTTGAACTACTTAGGGAGAGATCCCCTCTCTTTTCACACTGATGATTCTTTGTCTCCTTGGAGTGTATATAGCCACTGGGGCAGCCAGATTAGGGTGAAATTTTATTATCTGCCACCTCATCGAATCCTCAAACCCTGTTGTGAAATTGCCATTCTAGATTCCTTTTTCCCTTGGTATGAATTCTTTCTCAGGGGCTTTGCCATATTTCTGTGCCATCTGGCAACATTACTTTCTCCCTCTCCCAAAAAAAAATATGTCTGTGTGTATAAATCTGAATTACTCTCACCATGTTGTGAATCAACCCCCATGTAAATCAGTGAATACAAATAATGTGTAGGATGCCATCTAACTCCATATGACAGTTATGTCTGACTGTGAGCCTTGGCTCAGCTGTGACCTCATCATGTAAGATACTGTAATAAATTTTGTTCGTAAGTCCCAAGATATGTCTATCAATAGCAAGAACTTCCCTAGAGATCATACTCACTTATTCATTGCAATCCTCTTTTTTTTTTGAAGAGAAAAGTATTTGGGGACTGTATTAGTCATGGTTCTTTATATATATAAGTATATATATATACATATATATGGATGTATATATATACATATATAATATATGTAAATATATAAATATATATACAAATATATACACAAATATACATACTATATATATATACACAAATATACATACAATATATATACAATATATATACATATACATATATATGTATATATATATATATATATATATAAAATATATATATATATATATAATAAATTGGCTCATGCAGTATGAAGGCTGAGAAGTCCCAAGATATGCAGTTGGCAAACTGGAGACTCAGGAGAGCCAATGGTACACTTCTAGTCCAAATGCCAGCAGATTTGAGGCCCAGAAAGAGCCAATGTTTCAATTTGAGTTTGGAGGCAGGAAAAAACAGATATTACAGCTTGAAAACAGTCAGTCAGGAGGAGTTTCTTCCTACTCAAAGGAAGGTCAGCCTTTTTGTTATATTCAACTCTTCAACTAATTAGGTCAGGCTCACCTCTTTTAGGGAGGGCAATCTGTTTTATTCAGTATACAGATTCAAATGTATATCTCATCTAAAAACACTCTCACAGACACACTCAAAATAATGTTTGACCAAGTATCTGGGAACCCATGGCCCAGTCAAGTTGATAAATATAGTGAACCATCACAGGGATCTTATTCTCTGATTCCCATCTTCATAAGATGTGTTTACCTACTAAATTGCTCTAGGCCTAGATAGAAGGTAATCAAGTCCCCAAAAAGCTAGGAAAATGGAATCTTAGGCTTTGGAAAAAATGTAGAATGGAGCTATAGCATAGAATCTTTTATATATAATTATCAAAAAAACTCAGCTAAAAAATAGTCTCTACCAACTACCAATAAGAAAAGGGAAATAGTATAATATCAAACATTTCAGAAAGGCAGCAGCTATAGAAGGAAACAGAAGATTCTGGAGTGGAACAGTCCTGTCCCCATCACCAAGAAGACATTTGGGAATGTTAACAGAATTCTGAGAATTCTCATTAGTTCTTCTAAATCTAGAGAGAATAAAATTAGGAGTATATACTTATGTTTTTCTTTCTCAAACTGGTTGACGGTATGAAACCATAGAAATGAACAAGTGCTGATTTTCTCTAAAAGAAGTTGCATTTTTTAGGTCAAAATTAGGTTACAAATGACAGAAAACTGAACATAGTACCTAATTAAGATATACATGCAGTTCCTTCTTACATAAATGTCTGAGTAGGTGACCCTGGGCTGGGTTATGCTGCTGTCAACTCTGGGCAACCGGAGGCTTCTTTTGTGATCCACTACGTGTTGTTTTTGACCATGTAAAAGAAGATGACACTCACATTCCAAGCAGTGGGATGGAGAAAAGTACAAGTATGCTGTCTCTTATGGAAGGTCCCTGAAAGCTTTTACATACTTTACTTGCATCCTATCAGCCAGAAATTGGTGACTACACTCAACTGCAAGGGAGATACAAATATGTAGTTTTTATTCTGATAAGCAGTGAGTACACCTTATGAGTAGGAATTCTATTATGAAAAACTGAATGGATATTGGAGAGAAGCAATCCTAATACTGATTTTAAGGACCAACTTGAAGTCTGAGATTATCCCCTTGGGAGTGGCATATTTTCGCACAATTAGAGGAATTTAGCTCCATTATAGGGCATTTAACAAATTCAAGAAGAATAGAAACCCTGAATTATAGAAGAGACTGCAGATTAGTTTATGCCAATTTTGATCTCTTTACCTTACCCTTTCTGCCATGTTGTCAGGTCCAGAAAATGTGCATGGAACATAAACACTATAACATCTCAAAGAGTAAACAAACTGATATTAAAAAAGGGAATCAGAAATTTATTTATACTATAGAAAAGAAAATAAAATTAGAGAATTGGGATAAAACTGCTCAAGGATGAATAAATGGAAAAAAATGTCTTGGCACACCTATCTAAGTAAGCGACCTTTAAAAACTTTTTTTTTTTTAAATTTACAATGCTAAAGACAAAACCCAGCTTTGAAGAAACAAATCCCTAAGGAACAGATGAAATTCTGAAATCACAAGAGATTTATGCTATGAGAAAATTTAAGAACATAACTAAATAAAACAAGAAATTAAAGAGGAGAAGACAGAACAGCAGAATGAGATTAGAAGGGAGGTTTCAGGGGCACCTGGGTAGCTGTCAGTTAAGTGTCCAACTCTTGATTTAGGCTCAGGTCATGATCTCACGGTTCATGAGATTGAGCCCTGCATTGGGCTTCACACTGACAGTGCAGAGCCTGCTTAGGATTCTCTCTCTCCTTCTGTATCTGTTCCTCCTCCTCTTGTTCTCTCTCTCTCCCTCAAAATAAATAAATAAATTAAAAAAAAAAGGGGGAGGTTGCATCTAAAGGAGACAAAGTAAAGGTCAAAGTAATATTATTTGGAACGATCAAAGATGTTAGACAAAAACTTAGAAGATATCAGTTATTAATGATATATATGTATTACAATAAATGAATGCAAATAATTCAAGGTTAGATGCCCAGTTGCATTTCCATCTCAAACATGACCAAAAAACTTTTGGGGACTGTGCATCATATATATCATCAGATTGTGGAGATTATTCCAGCTCTCCAAACAAAAATGTTTATTTTTCACAGTAAATTTAATTCCTTTCTTTTTCTTTTTCTTTTTCTTTTTTTTTCTCAAATCATCCAAGACTGAAGAAACAAGTGTGGAGTGTGAAAATAGCATGCAGCATTTGACATTTTAAAATTTGTTTTCTACTAGTTCCCTACAAAGAATAGCCTGCTCCAGTGCTGGCCTGAGATTTGGACCACAACAAATGCTCAGCGTGGCAAGGTGAATACCTCGCAGCCTAGACAGTTGGCAATTTACTCAAGTCTTCTCGTTAGCATTTGTTCCACCCACTCCCTCCTCTGCCGGTTTCCTTGAGAATGCTATGAAAGTCAGGGAAGACACACATGTATGTATGGCTTTGAGAAGCGGTTTACATTTTTCTAACTTGCATGAACTATATTTATCTAAACGAAAACTTGGCTTGGAAAGGTATTTGTATTATGGCTAGGTCTGTTTGTCTACATGTCTTTAATTTATGCAGTATATGTTAATTACTTTTTTAATGTGAAAATATTTTGACATTGCTTTTTCTCATTTCTTTGACTTCTTGAATAATTTCATCGTGAGGCTGCCTCTGAAGCACATCTGCTCTCTGGGCTCCTAGCCTTTTATTCAGTGCGCACACCCTTCAGCACTGGTGCTCAAGCCTCTTGTTCACGAAATCTTAAAACATTTTTAGCAAATTGGAATATTATTACAGAGGTGACTGTAGGCAATCTCATTTTTGAAGGTTAATTCTGGATAATCACCCCATCTAGACATTCAAAAAAAGTAAAGATACACATTTAGACTAATCAAATTTGGACTCTTCATGTCCCAAGAACAAAACAAGGTACTTAGTTCTGAGCCGAGGCAGGTCATTCAACAAAATTGGATCTACCTGACCCTCTCAGAAGCTATATAATGTGTTTTATCTGTTGCCAAAGGATGATCAAAAAGATGCAATTGTTCTTTACATGAAGGGAAGCACCATGTGAATTCAGATATAACACTTCTTACCTGCTCTACTCTTAAAACCTAAGAAATGTCCATGAGGAAGGAGACATGTATTTGTGAACTTGGGGAATAGATTCGGGAAGGTCTCATCTCTTCCACTTAAATACATTTACAAGCTTTCTAAAATCAAACGCCACAACCTAGAGAGTGCCAACCCCAGAGATGAGTCCCCTCCCCTGTCACTGTGCAGTGCACACATCACGTTCCTTATCATTATCCTCTTCTGACAAAGCATCTTTCTAATGGGTCATTTAAGTAACTGAAGAGAAGACAAACACATAGTTCAGAAAGGCTCTTGTTGACTAATCACTTTTCCACACAGGCGATAAAATTTTATGGTTTTTTAAGCTGGTATTTCTGAAACATCTTGTTAAAAGTTACTATTAGGAAATGTTCACAGGTACAATAGGAATATTCCTTGCTGTTGCTAGCTTGATATCTGGCCTATCAAAGAATTTAGAAAAAAAGAAAAAAAAAAGAACTGCAGTGCAGATTTTTCTCAGGGTATGTTGAAGCAGCCTTTGCTATAGCTGTGAGATTTTAAAAAGTATTTTCCAAGACATCTATCTTATACAGACAAGACTATTTTAAATTGGACTCATTAAATCATTTGTTGTCACAGCCAACAGCCGTGTGGAGGCTAGTTAACAAATGAAAAATGAGCCTTTCTAACTTGTTTACTTTATATGGATGCTTTCTTTATTTCATTTCCCCCCCTCTGGTAGCACATTGACTTAGGGGATCTTGTTACAGTACTGCCTGACAAAAATTAAAAATGTGAAGGCTGAAAATACTATAGACATTACGCCCCAGTTCACATAAAATACTGGTGAAGGGCTTCCCTCTGATAGTGGTACCCAGGCCTATCTACTATTTCAAGGAAGGGAACCAATTAAAATCTCATTTACTTTGTTGAAAGGTAACACAGAATTACTTGAGAAACACAAAATTCTTGGCGCAGAAAGAAAAAAAAAATAATGATCCTAAGTTCATCTCTGAGTTTTTCCTTGGCGCTCCTATTCTGCCAGCTCAAGATTGTTTCAAAAATATAGGTTAGAGTATATTTGTTAATTTATCCACTCATTCATTCACACCTTCACTCCTTCAGTCATTCATTCATTCAATTGCTCATCCATCTGCTTCTAAATGCCGCAGTGGATGGAAGACATCCCTTACAAGTTGGTTAGCAAGCAATGTTTTTCATTGCTGTTTGGTATAAATTAATCTTAATTTAATTTCAGTTTATAAATATTCTCTTCTTGGCCATTAGTTAAAAAATTTTTTTTCATGCTATTGCTTTTTTAGTGATGGCCTTAAAAATATGTTTATTTGTATATTCTTTTGGTTTCATTTTTCATTGAGGAGCTGTTTTTAAGGTTTCCTTATTTTTGTTTATTTCCTAGTAGCTTTTACTGGATGTGTTGTCAAGTAGTAAGTGAAGTAGAATGGTATTTTCTGATCAGTTCTGTGCAATACTCTGTGTCTCAGAGCTTACAATAGGAAAATGTTGATGATGAAAAAGAACTTTGGGAATAGGTGAGTCAACGTTTGAACCGTCAATTTCACTTCCATCAATTTTCTTACTTGTAACATGGAGAGGACAGGCCCATTAGGAGTTACACTGAAGAGAAAATGAAATATATCTAGAGTTCCTTGCACCAACTAGACACTCAATAAATGAAAACTTAAACAAACAAACAACAAACAAATCAAAATTCTTTTGAATGATCAAGTGGTATCCAATTTTCTGCCCGGTATCTACCCTGGGTCCCTTTAACTTCTTCAGCTTTCTCCTATGTGAAGAATGACTAGATTCAACTGTATCTTATGCATATATTTGTATTTTTTTGTGTATATATATTTTTTAATGTTTATTTATTATTGAGAGAGACAGAATGTGAGCGGGGGAGGGGCAGAGTGAGAGGGAGACAACAGAATCTGAAGCAGGCTCCAGGCTCTGAGCTGTCACCACAGAACCGGACATGGGGATTGAACCCAAGAGCCATGAGATCATGACCTGAGCCAAAGTCGGACGCATACACGACTGAGCCACTCAGGTGCCCCTGCAAATATTTGTATTTTAAAAAGAGTTCAAATCAGTTTAGGTTTTTGAGGTAATTGGTATTACTTGAGAATTGGGTTCTTACTGATATTTGCAATAAAACCCAATTTAGGATTATCTACATTTCCATACACATGTTTTTTCCAGGTCATGAATAACAATGTTAAATAAGCACAAACCTCACAACAACACTAGAGATAGCAATTTAAAATACTCCTACAGGGGCGCCTGGGTGGCGCAGTCGGTTAAGTGTCCGACTTCAGCCAGGTCACGATCTCGCGGTCCGTGAGTTCGAGCCCTGCGTCAGGCTCTGGGCTGATGGCTCGGAGCCTGGAGCCTGTTTCCGATTCTGTGTCTCCCTCTCTCTCTGCCCCTCCCCCGTTCATGCTCTGTCTCTCTCTGTCCCAAAAATAAATAAAAAAAAACGTTGAAAAAAAAATACTCCTACAATTTAATTTATTCGTATTTGTCATTCCTCTGCTCTGTGGTCCTGTGGCCAGTTTGCTTCATAGAATATTACAGAAAGCACGTGTGAACTAATTCCTCAAGTTATTGTATTTCCTTCATATTTCCCATTAACTCATATATTCTATACTTTATTCATTTGGTAGTTCCCCCGTTTTTGCAAAATGTTATCTTCCTTAACTTCCTTTCCTATTTCTCTGGTTTCCAAGTTTGAGTTAGATATAACTCATCTGTAGTCTTGTATTCACTCCCTCAGTAAATTGGTACTGAACGCCTACCATGTGCCAGGCCTTCCTGGTGCTGAGCAAGCAATAAATAAAACATAGTCCCTAACTTCTTGGAAGTTACATTTTAGTGGCACGCAGAGAAAGGCCAATGATTATTGTATAAGCAGATAAACAATCTGAATTGAAATAGTGAAGAGTGCTGTAAAGAAAATAAAGGATGGCAATGAGAAAAGGACTTGGCAGAGTAGTAGTAGTAGAAGGGCAATTATTTCAGCCAAGATGATCAGGAAAGGATTGCCAGAAGTGGGACCTAACAACGAGATAGGAACAGTATTACAGGCATAAGAGTATCAAGTTGAAAGGCCCCGAGATGGGAACAGGTTTGGCATTGGAAGCATTAAATGAAGGTTAGTGTTGCCGGGGGAGTTGGATAAGGGAGAGCATGGCAGGAGTGATGTTGAAGAGGTAGGTAAGAGTCAGGTCATGTAGGGCCTGTCATGTGGCAAGGTGTTTAGATTTTTCTTTTTCTAAAGGCAATGAAAAGACATTGTGGTGTTTTAAGCAGCAAAATGGATTGATTTGATTTGTGCTTTCGGAAGATCATTTTGGCTGTTGTGTGGAGAATAGACTGGGGATTGTGAGGTTATAAGTGTTGAGGCAGGGAGACTAGTTTGGAGCCTACTGCAGTAGTACAGGTGAGAAGTAATGGTGGCTTGGACCAGGGTTTTAGGAACGAAGTTATAAGAAATTGTCAGGCCTGGGAAAGATTTGGGCGGCAGTACCAAGAAGACTTGCCGATATGTTGGATGTGAGAAGTGATGAAGAGAGTGCCGTCTTGTTGGATTTAGCACCTGAGAGATTGAAACCTACAGAGCAATTGTCACGCGGTACTGTCATCCCTGTATATCACTTGATGCTCTCCTGAAGAGCCTGGAACATCCTTGAAAAACAGTAACCCTTACTATTTATCTTTGGACTACCGATACCATTACATAGGTCCTGTTGAGTAAGTATTTGTGGAATGAATGGAAGACATAGAGGTAAATCTAAAATTATTCGACCTGACAGAATAATTGCTGCTGTGTTAAAAACCACAGGGCATGTGGTGCAGTATCAGAGTAAAGGATACAGGGGTGCCTGAGTGTCTCAGTCGGTTAAGCGTCTGACTTCAGCTCAGGTGATGATCTCCTGGTCTGTGAGTTCGAGCCCCAGGTCAGGCTCTATGCTGACACCTCAGAGCCTGGAGCTTGTTTCAGATTCTGTGTTTCCCTCTCTCTCTGCCCCTCCCCCTCTCACACTCTGTCTCTCTCTTGAAAATAAACAATAAAAAAATTATTCAAAAAAAGAATAAAGGATATGACTTCTTGGCAATACACTTTATAGAATATGATTCACACAAGCAAATTTGTAGTCCAGAAAGAAACTGGAAGTATTTACAGGTGAGAAGCGAGTATAAAATACATTTATGGATAGAAAAATATATACCTTCCTATCTGAATGATAAAAGTTCACAAATAGATAAGTTGCAGGTCCTTCTTTAATTGCTTAAAAGAAAATATAACTACCTTAAACTTTAAGGTGTTGTTTGTGATATCAGAGAGATATCTGTATCAATGAGAACACTTTTGGACACAACTGACCTAAGCCCAAACCCTAATAGTTCAGGTAGAGAGAATATTTACTGGCTCATAAAACATAAAAAACAGGATAAGGTCTATCTTGGAAAATGGATTTAACAGAGTTTGTTTGTTTGTTTATTTATTTCAACAGAGTTTAAATGAGGTTACCAGGGGTTCTTTTTCCTTATTTTATAGCTGTGTTCTTTACTTTTGCTTTAGTTTCATTCTCAAATGGGTACAAGAAGGCAACATCTATTCACATCTTCCGATTTTCAGTGAGACAAAGAGACTTTCAACAGTGGAACAAATGTCTTGAGCCTGGCTCTCATTGGTTCACTTTATTTTATTTATTTATTTATTTATTTTTAATTTGAGGGAGAGAGAGAGAGAGAGAGAGAGAGAGAGAGAGAGAGAGAGAGAGAATGCATGCAAGCAGGGGAGAGGGACATAAGGAGAGACAGAATCATAAGCAGGTTGCATGCTCAGTGCAGAACCCAATATGGGGCTCGATCCCACAATCCTGGGATCATGACCTGGGCTGAAATCAAGAGGCTGATGCTCATCTGACTGGGTCACCCAGGTGCCCCTCATTGGTTCACTTTTGATCATATGCCCAGCCCTAAACCAATCTGTGTGGCAGAGGAGAAGTGGTTCCTCAAAGGATCTTGGGATACTATTGGGAACAAGAAATGGAAAATGGCAGAATGAATAAGAATGTTTTCTGTCAATTTTTAAGTATGTGTGTGTGGCTTCATTATTTTTTTTTAAAGTAGATGATATTTAGAGGTACATTAGGCTTTCAGCTTCAAGAATGTAAAAACCTTCCATTATTTTTGTGTCCCTGGGACTTAATATGTCCACTCTAAAGTAGGCACTCAATAATACTTGTTGAATGAATGAGTAAAAATGAGATGTTCCTTAGCTTTATAGAAATCTTTGCTGGACTTTGCTATAGACTTGTATGATGAAACAAAATAAGAATTTCTGTGCATGTGTATAAATAGTTGGGAAAAATTATCCATAGATCATCAAAATAATGCAAAGAAGAAATTGTTAGATTCAATTACAGTATCCTGAAAAGGTTTTACAAGTTGAGATTTTGGCCTGCATTTTAAAATTTGGATTCTTTTTTGATCTCTTTCACCTTTTAGGTATAAAATAAACACCATATTTCCTATGGCATTTCAGAGAACTGAACTTGATAATTCTGGCAGTGCTATTTTGCTCTTTCAAGACATTCAACAGCAAGCACATATGTGTCTGACTAAATGTCACTGTGCTTAAGATTTCTATAATTTGGATTTGGAAGCTGGTGAAGGGAGAAGGAAGATAGAACTTTTTAGTTCCTTATTACTCTGTCCCATGATGTTTCTTTGTTCATTTGATTCTAATGATTCCAACAGGAGTTGAAACAAAAACAAGGATTGGCCCACCATGGGTTAATTACTTAGTAGAAGGGCTATTTCTTGAGTCTGACAGTGGGGAATGGGTCAGAAAAGACTAATTAGACAAGCTTCAAGTTCTAGAGAAATGCTAGTGGAACAGGTGAAAATAAACTGGTGATAATTGAGGGGCTAATTATCCTCCACCTAGCAATTGGCCACCAGGTGTTCTGTAGCACATAAAAGAGGGACTGACAGAGCAACAGAGGCTGTTTGTTTTTTTTTTTTTTTCTTTTTCCTAGAGAAATGAGGAGAGTGGGGGAAAAACACACACACAAAAAAAAACCCCAAGGCCTTTGAAATCTATAAAATGGTGTTTCTTATATTTTTTCACTTGTTCTTTCCTGCTGCACTGGGTAGAAAACTGGACCAAGGATATGTGCTTGTGTTTTGTTTTATTTGCTTTTTAAAGAACTAGTGTCCCTTCTAGACTGTATACCTATGAGGAATTTCAGTGTTCAGTATACATAGACATATATCCTTATCATTAAGTTTATGGTAACAATCCATATGGCACATTTATTAGATGGAAAGTTTACTGGAATTTAGAAAGGCCATTATTAATAACAGAATGGAAACCCATCAGTCTGAAAGAAAAAAATAAAGTAGCTTTATTTCTCCTTGCAGCTTTCTTTCTCCTCTCTTTCTTCCTTACCCCAATCTTTTAAAGGTCCCTAGAATCAAAATCACAATGAAATACCACCTCACACATGTCAGAATAGCTAAAATGAACAACTCAGGAAACAACAGATGTTGGTGAGGATGCTGAGAAAGGAGAACACTTTTGCACTGCTAGTGGGAATGCAAACTGGTGCAGCCACTGTGGAAAACAGTATGGAGGTTCCTAAAAAAATTAAAAATAGAGCTACTCAATGACTTAGCAATTGCACTATTAGGTATGTATCCAAAGGATATAAAAGTGCTGATTCAAAGGGGCATATGCACCCCAATGTTTATAGCAGTCAACAATAGCCAAATTATGGAAAGAGCCCAAATGTCCATTGACTGATGAGCGGATAAAGAAGATGTGGTGTGTATATATACATACATACATACACACACACACACACACACACACACACACACACTTGAATATTACTCGGTGATCAAAAAGAATGAAATCTTGCCATTTGCAACAACATGGATGGAATTAGAATTTACTATGCTAAGTGAAAAAAGAGAAAGATAAATATGATTTCACTCAATGTGGAATTTAAGAAACAAAACAGATAAACATAGGGAAAGGGAAGGAAAAATAACATAAAAACAGAGAGGGAGGCAAACCATAAGAGACTCTTAAATACAGAGAACAAACTGAGGGTTGCTGGAGGGGTGTTGGGTAGGAAGATGTGCTAAATGGGCGATGGGCATTAAGGAGGGCACTTGTTGGGATGAGCACTGGGTGTTATATGTAAATATAACTAAATTCTACTCCTGAAATCATTATTACACTATATGTTAACTAACTTGGATTTAAATTTTAAAATGTAGAAAGAAAAAATAAATTAAAAAAAAAGAATTTGCAAATAAATAAATAAATAACCCTAGAGCCTAGGAAAGGTCAGGGAAGAAACTTCAACTTCTGCCTAGGGCCTATATACTCTCTCTAATATTTCTCTATTCCTACACAACTGAACTCCTTGGAATTGATTTCTTTCCCTCCATTTTTTTTCTAAGAGAAAATAATTTATTTTTTAGATGAATGTAGGGAATGAGGATTTTCTTTTTTAAATGTTTATTTATTTTTGAGAGAGAGAGAGAGAGACAGAGCACAAGCAGGGGAGGGGCAGAGAGAGAGGGAGACACAGAATCTAAAGCAGGCTCCAGGTTTCAAGCTGTTAGCACATAGCCCGACGTCGGGCCAGAACTCATGAACCGTAAGATCATGACCTGAGCCAAAATCAGATGCTTAACTGACTGAACCACCCAGGTGCCCTGGGAATGAGGATTTTCTTAAGGCCTCTCACCTCCTTCTCTCAAGGGGAAACTTCCAGATTCCAATTTGTCATCCTAAATCCAGAGAACTTAATTTACTTTAAAAACTCACGTTCATTTTAGGTGCTAGAAAACCCTACCATAACTGACTTTGATGAATGTAACTTTTCAGAACAATGGCCATGCCTGATTAAAGGAAGACCCATTCTTAAATAAGTCCTGAAAAATCAAGAAACTTTATTCTTGACCTCTGGCCACATTGATTAGAGAGTTCTTAACAGACCTGTGTATCTGATTTCCCTACCCTCAGCAGGTCCTCAAAACTGAGAGCATTATACAGGGAGGAGGAGAATAGAAATAATACAAAAATACATATGTCTTCACAAGTAAGCCTGAATTTGATGGAGAAACAGCAAGGAAGGAAGATGGAGAGCCAAAATGAATGAGACTATATTCCCTTCATGGTCTGGATGTTGTGAATAATTATCCTGAATAAAGGAATACTGAATTGTTTCCAGCAGCTTCTGATTAAGGAAGCCATATACCTCCTAAAAGATTTTGAACCAAAAAAAAAAAAAAACGTTAAAGATTTGACTTATTAAGAAGTAAGCTTCAGTTATGTGGGTAATTATCTACTCTGGGCTATTTTGGCCTTGTTTTACACCATTCAAACGAGGCACTACTGTAGAGCAAAGCCTTTTTCTTTTTTCTTTTTAAAGTAAGTTGCCCCATATAGAATCATCAAAGGTTTATCACTTTCTAAAAGCTGAATGAAGGATCAGATAACATTTGTATTATAAAATAGATTACTTTTTCATTTTTCTGTGTTTAATATGTATGTAGAAATTAGACATTAAAGATCAGAGAAAGACTACAATCGCCTTTTTCTTTTATTGTGCAAGTACCTGTCTAAGAAGTCCCCACACTTAGAACTAGGCATTAGGAGAAACATCTGTGGAGCAGGGAGTCATGGGGATGAAAGGTTATAGATAAGAGAACTCTGAGTGTGGATTTTAATCCACTTGGGAAACTGTCAGCAGCATAATTAGAAGAATAACCTGCATGGGGACCATGCCGAATGCAGCTGCTATAACCACAACCTATGACAATTTAGAAAATCCATCTTTTTTAGCCTTAAAATAAAAGCTTTTCCCACCTCCAGGACTGTCTGGAGAGTATGTCCTCTGTAAACTCTGCATGAAGACTGATTTGAGATTACTGAAAGAAGCATACAGCATATTTCATTGGGGATACATTTCCAAATTAGAACAGCTTTTCTCTTAAAGTGTTTTATCTTGTTAACTCTTCAGTGGTTCAAAGTTCTTGGTTTTGTATGGCGCGTGTGTTCCTATTTTTTTTTTTTTTTGAAAGCATACTTAGCCAAAGTCTAAATTCTTTGGGAAGAAAAGTCAGGATGGCCTGATTTAGTCAGTGCCAATAGCCATCAATTTCCAGGAGAAAAGATAGGGGAATAAATAAATCAGCCGAGTACCACGCTAAAACAGCTAGACAGGCCAAACCATCTATTACCCAGAAAACCAACACATACAGAATAGAAGGAATGGAGAGAAAGAGGGGACTATAGATTCTAAGCCAAAGTAGTAAATTTTATAAACACTGTAAGCTTTCAGGAGAACACCTGATGTTTTCATTAGGTAAGTGTTGTTATTGTTTGCAAGTAACAAAAATTCACTGAAGCTAGTAAGGCAAAATAATTGAGATATTCATTTGTGACTTTGGATGTTCTTCAACTTCTTCCTTCATTTACAATTGATAGCCAGGCTCTCTTTTTTTTTAATGTAGTTATTTCCCTCTCTCCTTTATTTACTTTTCAGTTTTATTGAGATATAATTGACATACGTCACTGCATGAATTTCAGGTGTATAACATAAAGGTGTGACTTACATCTATTGTGAACTGCTTACCACAATAAGTTTAGTTAACATTCATCATCTCATATAGACACAATAAAAAGAAATGGGGGAAAAAAGTTATTTTCTCCTTGTGATGAGAACTCTTAGGATTTATTCTCTGAATGACTTCCCTATAAATCAAACTATGGCGGTAGCTATACCCATCATGCTGCACGTTGCGTCTCTAGTACTTATTTATCTTGTAACCGGAAGCTTGTACCTTTTGGCCACCTTCTGCCAGTTTCCCCTCCCCCCACCCCACAACCTCTGGTTACGACAAATCTGATTTCTCTTTCTATGAATTTGGGGTTTTTTTCCCTGTATTGTTTTGTTTTTTAGATTCTACATGTAAGTGGGATCATATAGTATTTGTCTTTCTCTGACTTATTTCACTTAGCACAAAGCCCTCAAGGTCCATCCATGTCATCACAAATGGCACAATATCCTCATTTTTTATGGCTGAATAATATTCCATTGTATCTGTGTATATACATATACATACCACAACTTCTTTATTCATTCATCTACCAATGGACACTAAGTTTGTTTCCTTGTCTTGGCTACTGTAAATATTGCTGGATAGCTGGGCTCTTTATATTTCATATCTTCGGAGTCATTTGCAGGTTCTAGATTAGAAGTTGCTTGAAGGCACTAGCTCTTTCTATCCTTTATGAAAGCCTAAACTTCTTGAACAGATTAGGATAGAAAAAGAAATGCTCTTATGAGACTTTAGAAGGGAGAGGGTGAAGGCAAGGGCAGGGCTTTGTTACTCTCTCAGTTCAGTGAAAGGATGGCCTTTGTAGGTCCTGTTGGTAGCCGGGTATTGCTCAGTGCTTATGACAGTGACATCAGAAGGGGTATAACCTCAGAGGGGATGGAACCGTAGCCACTGCTAAAGCCTAGACCGAAGATCCTCCAGCAGCACTAAATTTTCATACACACTAAGTCCAGGAAGATAGCAGTGAGCCTTCAGATCCCAAGAGACCTTGAGGACTGAAATGATGTGTATCAAGCACGAATTCCTGCTGACTAATGGCCCCTTGCTGGAGGAGGATTCCTGAGACATTGGTGTTGCCCAAGACCCTTGAACCTTTACAGAGCACTTTGGGTGGGTGTGAGAGTAGAAGTAATAACCAATGAGGTACAGTTCCAGCCAGTATGGTAGGATGAGGACTGGGAGATGAATTTAAGCAGACTTAGAAAAGTGAATAAAATTTGATATTTTTCATAGTTTATGGACCAAGATTTAGACCCACTGTACTTAGGAAGAAGTGAAAATTTTATCTTAAGCGTAAAATTATCTTGTGATCCTTGCTTATATCCGCATACCTACCTCCTTCTACCACCCTCCTTGCTTACTGTACTCTAGCCAGGCTGATTAGTCCCCAGTCTGCCTGCTCCTTTATACCTGAGGATCTTTCTGTTTAAACCTCCTTTTGCCTGAAAGATGCTCCTTCAAATATTTGCATGACTGGCTTCTCCTCACCCTTCAGATCTTACCTTAAATGTCATTTCCTAGCAGAGGTTATCCCTGATCGTGCTAAATAAAAAGATCCTTCTCTCAAACACACTTCTATGGCAAAACAGTTATTCTCAATTATCCTGCTTTATATTCCTTCTTAGGAAATATCATAAACCAGATAAATAGATATATAGAAAAATAGATAGGCAGACAAACAGATAATGTATTATTTTTCTTGACCTGCCATACCAAACACCACAGACCGAGTGGCTTAACAACAGAAATGTATTTTCTCATATTTCTGGAGGCCAGAAGCCCAAAGTCAACGCATTGGCAGGCTTAGTTTCTTCTGAAGCTTCTCTTCTTGGCTTCCAGATGGCTCTCTCTTGCTATGTCACATAGTCTTTTCTCTGTGTGTCTTAATTTCATCTTCTTATAAGGACACATATCATACTGGATTAGACATCTTGGCCTACCCATTCAGCCTACTTTTCCTTAATTACTTTTTTAAAGGCCTCTAAAGATAGGCACATTCTGAGGTACTAGGGATTAGAACTTCAACACATGAGTTTTGAGGGGATACAATTCAGCCTGTGATAGATAGATAGATAGATAGATAGATAGATAGATAGATAGATAGATAGATTATAGAATCTTAGTAACTTATTTTGCTGGAGAGAGATACTCATCTGGCTGTGGGCCTAAGGGAAGAGGCCTGGGGCCCTCCTACTTGCCCTAATCCTTACTTTCCTACCTTCAGAGACACCTGGCATCTTTAATTCCTAAGACATATGATGCAAATAGCATGAATCAGTTTGCTTCTTTTGATTTTCTATAGCCCACCTTTACTTCTTTCCTCTACCAGTCACTTAAGAAACCATAAAAAACCTCAAATCATATTCAGTTATTAGCCATACAGCTGTTTCTCGTGTTCTGAAATATTGTTCGCATTTCTTACTGGCTGTTCTTTTTTCCCTTATTCACTTTGTTATTTTGATTTTATACATTTTTTTTCTTCCTTTATAATCATTCTAGTAGGGTTTCATGATGGTGTGGAGATAATCTGCAGATTTAATGCTTCATGGTTAATTTAATCTAGAATCTGCTGTATCACTTTTAGCTTTGTTTAACATGACTTTAAGGTCCTGGGGCACCTGGGTGGCTCAGTCAGTTAGTTAAGCGTCCAAACTCTTGATTTCGGGTTAGGCCATGATCCTGTGGTTCGGGAGTTTAAGCTCCGCATTGAGCTCTGGGCTTACAGTGTGGAACTGCTTGGGACTCTCTCTCTTTCCCTCTCTCTACCCCTCCCCTGTTCATGTGCACTTTCTCTCTCTCAAAATAAATAAATAAACTTAAAAAAAATGACTTTAAGGTCCTAAAACCTGGTTCCAAATCCTGGTGAGATCCTTATTATTAATTGTGAAAAGTTCTATTCTTGGTGATCAACATGTTTATTTTTATAGAATTACATAAGAGGGAATATTATCTAGGAAATTACAAACATTATATCTAACATTGGTTCTAGTTACTATGGATTTGGTGAAATTTTTATGTATAAACCTGGGTCAATATATAACAAAATGATACCACATCACACAGTAACATTTAGATCATTTAAAAAAAGATAATCTGGCCCAATGTAGCTTTTGATTTCAGTTCTCATTACTTGCCTAGACAAACCTTACATATAGTCCAATCAGATCGTCTGCTTATTCTCCCACCATGGCTCAGATATTTCAGCTTGGGTGCTTTTGTTTAGTGTATTTGTTCCTTCTAGATAATTTTAAATGATGATTCATCTTCATTTGTTAAAGTCCTTTCCATTTTTCAATGCCCACTTCAAAAGTCATCTTTCTTGATGCTCTTACGTAGATGTTCTGTCTCTCCTTTGAATTTAATATTCCTACTTCTCTTCTGACCCTTACTTGACTCTAGTCAACTTGTGAGTGAACTTGGCATATCATTCTTACTACTCTAAAAGCATCTAGAAAACAAAGTTCTGGCCAATTCTTCATGAGTGCCTATGTCACTACTTTGCATTTAGTAAGAGCTCAATAAAATCCGTTGATTTGAACAGAACTCCCAGGTCGCAGTAACTTTAGTTGAAAATTAATGGGAAATATAAACTTATTTAAATAGTAATCTCTATGAAATAATTAAAAAGCAAAATCTGCTTTTAATACTATCATGTATCCTCCTGCCAAATTAAAACCCAACCAAAGCATAAATCCAAAATCACACTTAATTTTCACGTTACGTAGGTAATGTGGGGATTTTTGTTTTTGTTTTTGTTTTGTTTTGTATTTATAGAAATTAGGGCAATGTCTTGAAAACTGATTACATAGAGTTATAAGAAAGGGTTTTAGGATAAATTTATTATGGGCTTAAAGATCTGTCAGTCTGTTAGGTACAAAAGACGTAAGGAGTATCTTTGGCTATTATTAGAATAACAGAAACGAAGAAGACATGAGTTTAAAAGATATTCCTGCTAAAGCAGAAATGGGAGCAGAGATCAGTAGTTTAAGAAGGGAAAGGAGCACAACTAAGCAGATGATACATCTAGTAGTTTTTCCCCAAAAGGTTTTGAGTATAAAGAAGTGGCTCTACCAATGTACTAAAAGCCCTTCAGGGAATCATGAAGCTTCGGTGCATTGATCTGTGCCACGGAATGGGAAATTCAGAGGAGTGAAGATAGGTCGGCCTCAATAATTTCAGAAAACTTTGACTCCTCGAAACCAACACACATTTCAATATAACAAATAGTATAATTTTTCAATGTTGTACAGCATTATTAGTGAGTTACAACCAAGGGTTTTCTCATCTTGCTTGTTCCACGGTTATGTCATCAGGGACAGAAACAGGGCAAATTTTCTTTTTCCACATTCTGTACACATGACCAAGCAATGGCATGTCACGAGGAAGATGAAAATACAGGAAGATATAGGAATAGGCGTTTTTAAATATTAAGCAAAAGGAGTACCCGGTACTGTGTCATAGATAGTACAACTATCTGCTCAGCAAATGAGTTCAAGTTTAATTCCTCAATCTAGTCAGGGGTGCTTATTAAATGTTAATTGGTAGTTCTAAGCTGATATGAAAGAAGTTATAAGTAATCAAAATACCTTTTCCTGTATTGTTGAAGTTAGCAAATCGTGCTGCCAACATAGCTCCACAGCATGTTAGAACAGGTTATGACATCAAATAACTCATAGTTGCTCATTATGCATAGGAGGCCTAGTGCACAGATTTTTGAAGTCTTTTTGTCCAGTTCCCAAAGCTAATTAGTGGAAAAACCAGGACTAAAATTCTAGTCACCCCTGTTTTGGGTTCACTTGGTCTTTTTCTACTCATCACACTGCAGGGGTGTGATGAGTAGAGAAAACAAGGCAGGGTTATTGAGCAATAGATGTAGAAACTATTCTGATCATTTACCATAAAGCACTTTGAAGCCTCATTTCTTTTTTTAATCAGGAGAATCTATAAAATTCTTTAATCATCTTTAGGTGTGGTGCCGTGTATTTATATTCAGCTAAAAAGAACGAGTCATAACTGTATGCCTTCATTCATTCACTTGACCAGCATTTACTATGTTCCTACTATGTGCTAGTCTCAGCAAAATCTATTGTTGCAGTTCATTGAGAATATCCTTAACGGTGGTGGGTTTTTATAATAACTTATTTTTTTAGAGAGACAGAGAAGAAGGGCAGAAGTAGAGGGAAAGAGAGAATCTTAAGCACGCTGCACATCCAGCACAGAAATCGATGCAGGGCTCTGTAAGGGGCTCCATGAGATCATGACCTGAGCTGAAATCAAGAGTCCTATGCTTTTTCGACTGAGCCACCCAGGCACCCCAACAGAGGTGGGTTTTTGATACAAACAAGTGCATTCAGAGAGTTTAAGGGGAAATAAATAGGGTTTATAAAGTACATGTCCCTGTTTTGCTTAAGACCTTTACATGTGGTACCCAAACTATTTTCTTTGATAGCTATAAAGAGTTCCTTTAACTTCAGTCGGTCATTTGAACACCAATCCCTTAATTCCAGAACTGTTGAAAATATAGATAAATCACCTCACATTTCAGTCTTTCACCTGGTAAGTATGTCACGCAGTCATATTGTTATGAACAAAGATATGGGGAAACAGGACTGGTCCATCATTACAGATAAGATCTTCTGGTTTTTAAGGAATAATGTTCGAAACATAATGTTATATAAAAGTGAAGTAATCTTAATAGGTGTTTAACTCTCTTGCTGGAACTTGGTTATTGGGCACCAGTAAGGAGTTTTGGGGGGCATTTGTAGTGGATTTCTTTTTATAGCTTTCATGATTATTAGGCAAAAGCATGTCATGAGAATAGTAAAGCCATGCCTTTTGCTTTCTGAGCAGGTTTCTGTAAGCAATTTAATATGGTTCACCGAGAGAGGGTATGGTAGCTAGTCCATGTTAAGCCTAAACAAACTGCAGTAGAAATTGAAATGGTTGTTCCTGGCTCAATTCATGCCCCTGGATTAAACTGAAATATTACCCATGTCATGTAGGGATATTGAAGAGAGTTGTAATTCTGTTGGTTTCAACTAGGTACTGCCAGCAGTAACTGCCATATGAAAAACAGTGAAAATACATTTCCCGAAGAATTATTAGTAAAAGGTGAAACTCCAACAAGGAGTGCAATTCAAAATAGTAATAAAATAAAGAATAAGGAAAATTATTTGCTATCTAGAAGAGTAAAATTATGGAAAGCTGTCATCAGTGAAATTACCCTCCTCATAGAATTACAGAATTGTTTAGATTTCTCTTACCGCTGCTGTTGAGTAAGCTAAGTTTACATTGTTTCCAGAGATACACACATTATATTATTTATTTCCATAACTGGTAAAATTCCAACATCATAAATAACTTTCCCACAGCCTGTGTGGTTTTATTTAGTGTGTACATATTAATGCCTTAAATTACATTTCTATAGCACATTCAATGAGCATACTAATAAAATCACAGCCGCTTCAGTGACCTTGAGACTGAACCTCAGTCCTTCACCTACAGAATTTTAAAAATACAGACATAGAGGAGGCACAGGGAAGATGCATAAGTAATTGTGGATTCAAAGCATATGTTTATCTGTGGGAGTATTTGCTCCTCAAATGTTGTTAATATTTAAATATACATTTTCGAAAGCAGCCATTCTCTAATAATAACTCTTGCAACCAGCCTAAAATTTTGCAGCCTGCCAATCTTCCAGTTAGACCCCTTAACTGTGCTGGTCTCTATAATAGTAATTGTCAATTTGACAATCCCTCTAATCACCACAGCACTTTGCAGGTATTAGCCAGGAAATTTCCCGTAACTCCTCTGAGCTGTAGCTCTCTGCCTTCTTAAAGGAGGGACAAATGAGCATAAATGACTTGTTCTAGAACTGCAAAGAAGAGTGAAAGACAGGTCTGGGATTAAAATTCTGGGATCAGCAACTACTAAAATCAACCTTCTGGTATCAGCAAAGCCATTTGTGGATTTTGGTTCCCTCATGAAAAGTGAAGCATAGAGATATGAACATATTCAAGACTCTCTAGTCAAGCGTATTCATACTTTGCTTCTGCCCACATAAGTCTAGGTTTCCTAATTTGTAAGGTTGAGATTACAGTGAAAAGTAAAATGGGACGAACAAAAACTCTAAAGTAACAAGAAGTTTTTGAAATACTATTACAACCTGGAGTGATCCCAAAGCTCACTACTGCTCAGCCCTCAGAAAATACTTGAGAAGAATCTCGTCTCTAAGAATGCTACTACTGAGGACGTTTCAGGAAGGACAGTATAGACTTTGTGGTTATCAAACAACTAAGCATTATGCCTGTTATCCCTTACCTTTTTTTTAGCTGTAATGTTACCATCATATTTAAAAAAGTAAGCAGACAAGGGGTACCTTGGCAGCTCAGTCGGTTAAGCACCTGACTTTGGCTCAGGTCATGATCTTGTGGTTCATGAGTTCGAGCCCTGTGTCAGACTCTGTGTTGATAGCTCAGAGCCTGGAGCGTGTTTCAGATTCTGTGTTTCTCTCTCTCTCTGCCCCTCTCCCGCTTGCACTCTGTTTCTCTCTCTCTCTCTCTCAAAAATAAAAAGCATTAAAAATTTTTTTTTAAAAAGTAAGCAGACAAAAAGTACTTTTTGGATGGTTGGTTTTATACTATCTGCCATTTTGAGGAAAAATTAAAATGAGAAAGTATATTTTTAGAAATTATTTACATTCTACAGAATATCTTTACATTCTACAATAAAATATTTTTATTAAAATTAGATCAATATGTTTTTCTCATAATGGTAGTATATACTTATAAAACAGTTCAAACCAGTATCACTGAACACTATGAAAATCAGAAAATTAAGATTTGGTTACAATTTACTTAAAGTAGAGGAGAGGATAGAAATCTAAAAACAAAACAAATCAAAACAGAAAATCTATCTATTAGGATAAAACCAGAGGAAGTGGAAGAAAAAGGAGACATGACTAATTAACATTCTAGGCAATTATTAGTGTGCTCTACTTCCTGGAATATTCTAAACCATAAGCTCACTGAATATTTCAGACCTACAAAGGTAGTGAGAGAGATTATCTTTTAATATGATGTCTTCATTTAATACTGCATTTCCTTGATTCTAAGACCCACATTTTTTTCCACATTTTAACATCACTGAAATTGAAATGCATCCTACAATCAAAAGTATCTCATTATTGCTGTTGGCTAATGTTTCCAAATTTCTATTACGTATTCATGTTTGGGATTCATTAATGAAAAATCAGAATTTAAGAGAATTTTCAGGAATTCCCTGAACTATGTTATTCTGCATTTTTCACAACACACTATTTATGTGTTTTAAATAATGAGTGACCATGGTAATAAACAGTGGATTGTTTTTCTATGATAGGGTTATACTTAGAATTTCAGAGGTTTACTATTTAAAAACAGTGAGAAAATGCACAGTTTGTAGATAACCCATAAATCTGCCTGATATAAACATCATAATAAGACACATTTATGAAGTTAAATAAAAGTTATTTAAAGAAAGAGTTTGCTAACCATTTAATATTTAAAAGTTCTTATTCTTAAAATGAAAATTTTAAATATAAAAGATGAATTGACCCATCTGATAATCTTGATCTTTGTTTTCTAACAAATATTCCAGATGTTAAAAACATTTCTTCCATTTCAATCAAATCAATATCAGTTGATGAGTTGCTGTTGATTTGATTGAATTAAGAGTGTATTCGAAGCAACCTCAACTTCTTCAAGTTTGTTAAGGTACGTGCTGCTTCATATTAACAACCACAAAAATGAAGGAGTACTATTTTTTCAACTTGCCTTGATTTTGATGTTGATATCAATATTGCTTTTGCTATTTCATATCTTAGATCCGTTTCCAATTTCATTTCGTAGTATTCCACAACAATATTCTCAGCTTCCTTTTGTTGTATCTCTTTTGTTAAAATATTTACAAAGAAGTGTACTGATACCAGATATCCAAACACTACAAAATGCCAGTGAACATTGCTGGGAAGTATTAGAATAACATAACATTTGAATTTCCCAGCAGGGAAAACAGTACTGTACAGAGTCATAGTCGAAATTGCTGCTTTAAGGACTCAAATTTGTTAATTCATGGAATACTGCTCATCAAATTTTTGTGACTATACAATGTTATAAACTTAATAGTTATTTTATTTGCAAGATTTTTTTCACTATTAGCTGCAGAAGCGGCTATAAATTCACATACAACATAGCAACAACTGCAAGCAAGAATGATTGATTAGTAATGTCTCTCCACTGATTGTTAAGCTTTAATTTTCACAGGAAAATTATAATATTTTTCCTGTTTTCTCTATTGATTTTTGTGACAAGATTTTTGATTCAGAAACATGTATAAATTTCCTGAGGATTTTCCATGTGGAAATGCTACTGCCAACCAGACAGCAGTTAGGATACAGTTGTTACTTGTACATTTGTAAATGTCAGTATATTGAGAATCAAAATTTACAGAATGAGTGTCAGCAGCTTAGAAGAAAACCTCAGAGATACTATAGAACACTTTTTAAAATCTTTAACGGGTTTCAAGGGAAAGGTAGAAGAGGGGATGTATCAAAAATGTTTAACACTGTTTCTTGAGTTTCAAAAGCAAACTAGTTCTGCATAATTGCAAAGCCTATTTAAAAGCCCAGTGATAAAGCCTTTAGTTCTCTGAGCATTTTTTTTTCTTTGAGCTGCTATATCAACAATAATTTTAATGGCATACAAGATGTTATAGTGAAGGGAAAAATGGACATCAAATAACTCAGAGTCAAAAAGTGATTCCAAAGAATTGGAGTCTGTAAGTGAAGGTATTTTAGGGCTCTAACCAATTTAGTTAGCTTAAATTTTCCTTTTTACATAGGCATATAATAAGTGATTAAGTTGTATATAATTAAGTCTAAGGTCTCCTCATAAGTATTAAGTAGGATTTCAAAGTGTAAGAAAGTATTTCTTAATAGTTTAATTTGTAGTGTTTTTTATTGGTACATAACATAATAATACATGTTATAATCAGTGATATCTCAGATTGGATAAAACAATATAGATGCAGGAACTGAGGCTGAGAGATTACATGACTTCTCAAACACATCTGATGTTTTGCCAAATGTGCATACAGGATTTAAAACTGTATATATATATTTACATATATTTATATATATTTAAAGGGGTGCCTGGGTGGCTCAGTTGGTTGAGTATCTGACTTCAGCTCAGGTCATGATCTTGCAATTTGTGGGTTCGAGCCCTGCGTCAGGCTTTGTGCTGATAGCTCAGAGCCTGGAGCCTGCTTCAGATTCTGTGTCTCCTTCTCTCTCTGCCCCTCCCCTGCTCGTGCTCTGTCTCTCTCTCTCTCTCTCTCTCTCTCTCTCTCTCAAAAATAAATAAATGTAAAAAAATTAAAAAAAAATTAATTCTAACATTTTTTAGGCCTAACTATATTGATACACATAGATTAAGTACAATAATTTTAACTCTTGGATAGTATTACATCCAATGAATATCCCACAATTTACCAAATTCCGTACTGATGAGCTTTTCCAATGTTTATTACTAACGATGCTGCAGTAAGCATCTATATTAGTTAAGGCAAACTTAGGTGCTCTAATTACAAATCCCCAAATATATGATGGCTCAAACATCATAGGACTTTATTCCTAGCTCCCAGACAGACCAAAATGCACATTCTTGATTGGTGAAGGTCCTCCTCCAAGGAGGAGGGCCCAGGTTCTTCCATCTTAAGAGTCCACTCTTTTTTATCTTATGGCTTTCCAAGTCTCGGCTTGTTTGCTTCAAGCCAGTGGAAGAAGAAAAAGCATGGGGATTATTATTTGGCTGTTTTTTATGGGACAGATCTGGATGTATTGCACATTAATTCTACTCACCTCTTGCTAGAATTCAGTTACAGGGCCACAACTAATGATAATGAGGTTAGAAAATGTAGTCTAACTGTATGGCCAGGAAAAGGAGGATATAGGTTTGGTGAAGTGCTATCACTTCCTGCCACAAAATCCGTTATGTATGTCTCCTTGTGCCCACTTATGAGAGTCCATCAAGGACATATGCCTATATGTGGAACTGTTGTGGGTCTTAGTGAATAAATCTGACACTTGATTAAACATCAGTCACTATAAGTGTTTTACTATTCTCACATCTTAATCAATTCTTGAGATTATCAGTTTAAAACAATATTTGCAAGGTGATAACTGCCAAGGAGTATCTAAGAATTGCTTTAATTTGCATTCTCTTAATTAATAGTAATATCGAGAATCTTTTCATGATTATTGGTCACTCAAGTGGCTTTCTTCTATAAATTCCCTACTTCTATCTTTTGCTCACTTTTCTATTATCTTTTACTTTTGAGTAGTATTTGTTCTTCATATATTGTATAACTAATTTTTTTAATGTTTATTTCTGAGAGAGAGAGAGAGAGAGAGCGCATGAGTGGGGGAGAGGCAGAGAGAGAGAGAGAGAGAGAGAGAGAGAGAGAGAGAGACAGAACCTGAAGTAGGCTCCAGGCCCTGAGCTGTCAGCACAGAGCCTGATGTGGGGCTCGAACTCATGAACCATGAGACCATGACCTGAGCTGAAGTCAGACACTTAACTGACTGAGCCACCCAGACACCCCTGTCCTTTCTATATTCTAGATAATAATTCTTTGATGGTTATTTTCATTGCAAACATATTCTCCCGGTTGTGGCTTATATTTCCATTGTGTTTATGCCTCTTGACATACAGAAGTTAATTTTAATGTACTTAAATTTATCCTTTCCTTTATCTTTTATCATTTTCTGTGTTTTTTTTTAAGTTTATTTATTTTGGGACAGAGAGAGTGAGAGAGAGAGAGACAAGCAGAGAGAGAGCGGGAAAGAGAGAGAATCCCAAGCAGGTTCCTCATGGTCAGTGCAGAGCCCGATGTGGGGCTCAAACTCCCAAATCTGAGATAAGCCACACAGGTGCCCCATTTTCTGTGTCTTATTTTAAAAAATTCTTTCTTCCCCTGATATTATTAACATATTTGTCTACATGTTTTTATCTAAATGTAAGTGTTATATTGCATTTAACGCTTTGGTTTTTTTTTTTTTTATTTAGCTTTAAATGCAATATAACATTTATTTGTAGATAAGTACAAGATAATGATCTAACTTTATTCCATCTGGATGGCCAATTGTCTCAGCACCACTTTTGAGTTTTCCTTTCTTTCTCATTTGTAATTATATTTGTATGATATATGATCTCCCATATATATCGTAGTCTATTTCTATGTTCTATTCCATTGTAACCAAACTTTAATTTTCTGATTTTTATAGTGTTCAATGATATTAAGCTGTTTTACAAGTATATATTACATTCATAATAAAAAACACATTAATCTAATTTTTAGTCTAAAAATTTTAAGGTAGAACATAAATATATTCTGTAGAATGTAAATAACTTGGAAAATAAACTGTTTTCTTATCTTCAGCTTCTAGAGTCAGCAAGAGATCCTCAAATTAAGATGGAGTTCCAAGGCAAAGATTAAATGTGTATCACCTGGTAACATAGGCTAAACTGAGGAAGCCGAGTCAAACCTATGTGAAGACCCTTCTAGAAAGCATAAACTTGTAGTCTCATGGAAGCCTGATGGGCCCAAAGAATCTGATTACATAAAGAGGCAGGTCTAAAAAGGAGTCATGAGTGCGGCTTTGACCAGTGGAGTTGACTCGCTTCAAATTTATAGATAATCCATAAAGTTCTGAAGAAAGAACCAGTCTGAACTAAAAGAAACAGAGGCTGTTGGGGATTTGAAAAGGACTTTAGGCCTTCAAATTTCTACAATCAAGAAGCAGGCTGCGAAGACGGCCCAGCAATCAAAAGAGAACATATTTTCCAAAGGCTTCATCAGGAGTGGACAATGAGGATGATGGATAGTGGTGTAGCTCATAGCAGATGCAACCAAAGTCTGGGTAATAACCAACTAGAGATGCACTTCTGAAGCATCGGGTGGATCAGAACAAGTGCTTGATCAACAGATATTCCCTGTCCCAAAGTATGGTGGGTTGGCAGCATTTGATCAGTTGGATTTTCAGAATTGCTATTGGAGCAACGGCCGCTGTGTGATTAGCCTGTTCTACCATTTGTATACTGGGTACACTGGGTGGGACGGAGGGGAAGAGGTTCAGGGTTACTTTTTTTTTTTCCTAATTGACCTACTGTACTCTTTTATTGTCTTTATTTTTTTAATTTTTATTTTTGAGAGGGACAGAGAGCACAAGTAGGGAAGGGGCAAAGAGAGAGCAGGACAGAGGATCTGAAGTGGGCTCCACACTGATAGCAGAGAGCCTGATGCAGGGTTTGAACCCACAAACCATGAGACCGTGACCTGAGCTGAAGTCAGACACTCAATCAACCAGCCACCCAGGCTCCCTAACTTTTTTTTTTTTTTTTTAAGTTCATAGGTCTCTGGATTAAGAGAAATTGCACTTGGACTTTATATAGAACATAAGAATCTCAACCTTGAGCCTGGCACCATGATTACATTAGACATTTTAGAGTCCTAAAGTAAGAGTGCTTGTGGTAGTTTGAATCATCGGCCCCTGTTCTTCATTTCTGGTAACATGCCTCATCATGGGTAAAGCACATTTCCTTACTTTGACTCTGTGCTTGGCCATGTGACATTTCCACTTGACCATTTTTTCTTCCATTTTCATTTTATCCTTCATCTCTAATAAGCAAAACCCAAATGCTTTCTTTGAGACCTGCCCTCTTAGAAGGTCAGGTACTTGGGGGAATGTGCATATTTAATCATCTACCCAGGCACACATAATTTACTCACACCAAAAATATTACCATTTGATGCTATAAGAAAATTCTTAAAGGCAATATTGTGCAGTAAAATTAAATGTAATATTTCAAAATGTAGTATTTCATACAGAGAAGAACCAACAGAAGGCTGGACTGTGTCCCCCGCTATCATGGAGCAAGAAGAAATGGCTTGCTACCTGATGAATCAGAGTTAAAATGCAACCACAAACCCAGAAATTTTTAAAGTGTGATTCAGGACTACAAGTATTTTCAACTCCATTTCAGTGGATACTAATATTTAAACTGGGAGTTCACTGTGACAACTACAGCAAAGCACTATTAGGTTACACACATCTGTACTTGTTCAGATAAATGCACTCACCAAACTCCCTAATTCCCTTTAGAAGGATAAAGAAGCCCATTAATGGAAACTCATCACTGACCAGGATGAAACTGGTTATCATTTGTCAAGGACAGTTTATAACATATCCCGTGGTACCTACAGCTATTTGACATGCTTGTGGTATTTCAGACTGTGGAATATATTTTCTAGTCTGAAATCCAAGTAAAATGAAGGGCAAAATCAGGCTTTCCTTTCATTATTTCATTTTTTCTCCAAATTTTCCCTGTAATTTCCTGTAACTTCCCTGTAATCATAGTCTGGAACTATTTTTGCAGAATATTTTCTAGGACAAAGATGTGGATAAGGACATCAACCCTACAAGGGTCAAGTTTAACTAATTTTGACCAAAAGTTCAGAGGGAGAGAGAAGAAAAGAAAGAGGAGAAATCAGAGGAAGAGGGAAGGAGGCCTTAAGGCCTGGGAGAGGGCAAGATAGGGGAGGGGTCGGGGGTAGGGGAAATCAGCTCAGGGAGGAGGGAGAGGGACAGAGTGAGCAAAGGGAGACTAGAACCACATTAGAAAATGAGGGCTAATTTCTCCTGAAATCTCCTGGAAAGAGCAAAGAAGGAGCTGTCTCAGTCTCTGCCTGATGGAAAAGACTTAATTAAAAATTTTAAAGCCGCTGAAAGTGCTGTTTTGTTGGCATATTAGCTGTTTCAATGTTAATAGCGCTTTTGAATTTTAAATACAGACATTTTGTCCCTAGTTCAGAAACTCTGGAAAAGGGATACGTTTTTGAAAGTTCAAACAGGAAATACCTCAGAGATTGGGGTCTAAAATTTTGAGCGTGTGTGGGGAACAGCATAATAATTTCATCTTACCTGCCAGTGCTCACCAACTGATCTATTCAGAGTGCCATGCAGAGAGGACCACTTCCACTGCTGGGTTTGGTAGGCTTGACATGTGCCATTCAGATCACTCTTCAAAGAAGGACTTTTTGCCCCAGCTGTTGGGAGAGCAGTCAGCAGATGTCCTCCATCATTTAAGTGCTTCAGGGTCCGCCTCAGCTGCAGAGAATCATTTCTATTTTTTTTAATTATTTTTTTAATGTTTATTATTTATTTTTGAGAGAGAGAACGTGCCCGCACGCACAAGACAGAGTGCAAGCAGGGGAGGGGCAGAGAGAGAGGGAGACACAGAATGCGAGGCAGGCTCTAGGCTCTGAGCTGTCAGCACAGAGCCCGAGGACTCAGGGCCCGAACTCACGAACCGCGAGATCATGACCTGAGCCAAAGCTGGACGCTTAACCAGCAGAGCCACTCAGGTGCCCAGAGAATCATTTCAATCAAGGTCATGCCCCTGCCAAGGTGGCCTGCATCCAGTGATTAATCATGGTGAAGATGTGAAGATCCAGCCATTTTGGGCCCACAGCAGAACAACTCTGATGGGTGTATGCTCCAGAGATTGCAAGAGCTTTGTCTGAGGGTTTATCAGGCCTGCATCACACTCCATTTTTCCCTCTGCCTGATCCTGTTTCCTCCCCCCCCCCCCCCACCTTCCACAGTGCTGGTCCCTAATCACTATCCTGTACCCACACTCCATCTTTGTCAGTGTCTGCTTGCAGAGAACCCAGACTACAACCCTTGGTTCAGGGAAATGCATGTTGTAATTGATGTGTGATGTCTGCCGTGGGTGAGGATAAACACACTTTTGCCAGGCTGTTCATCAAGTCTCAAACCATCAGGGCAGAAGAATCAGTAACTTTCTGGGCCTGAGAGTCAACATCAAAGGGAACATTGGAATCTGGTGGGGAAAACCCCAGAAAGATTCAACCATTAATTCATAAAGCACTTATTTATATTAGCTCTATACCGGGGAGAACTAGTAGTGCATAGAAAAAAATTAAAACATAATTTAATAGAGACTACTCGAAACTCCTTGAAGAAGTCGTGGAAGTCCAGAAAACAAAGAGAAAAGCTTGCTGAGAGAAGTTGGAAAGAAGAAACGATGTGTATTTTCCTATTGCAGAGAGAACATGACAGGCCTCTTCAAGTATGGAAGGTGGAAAGTACCGGGGCAGCGAGTCAGGGAGCATGGCCTGCTTGGGGAAAGGCAGTGGGGTAGCATGATGAAGTGGCGGGTGAGTGAAGGTTGGAGAGGGTCAGGTGGGGAGGCAGAATATGAGACTAGAACATCTGGTTATTGCCAGTTGGGGAAGGTCTTTTCTGCCTCGCTCAGGAGTTTGGACTTTATCCAACAGCCAGTGGGCACTTTTGGAAAAGAAACTGTGTTTCTGTTACGGGTGTGTTAATGTCTTGGACAGATGTTAGGCTTTTCTTGTGTTGTTCTGGATTCTAATACTGTTTGTCCTTTGGATTAGTTTACACCTCCGTGGGCCCTTTATCCCCTCAAGAGAGTGAGTGTTTCAGGTGTTCCTCATTTAGGAAAGGCATTCCTCAGAACAATTGGAGAAGGAATTTCTATTTCTTTCTGGGTTTTTCTTAGTCTTGGGCCTGAATCTGAATGAGGCTTACTGTGCTTGGGGCCACTGCAGAATCCTGGGGTGTTAGGCAGGGCTGGGAGAAGTTCTCTGACATGGAGAAGCAGTCTAGGAAAAAGCAGAGGGGGGCCACAAACTACAGATGAGTCAAATATGACTTGTGAAATCAGATTTCTCAGTCAACTTCCTTTTTGTTGTCCTGGAGATTTAAAGCAATTGTGTGTAACAGTGTGTGTCTGGGCTGGACTGGAGGTATCTCCCTGGTGTGCCAGCAAGTGGAATTAGGAAACACCCTCCTGGAAGTCCTCCAACCACTCTGGGCAGGCTGTCTCCTTAACTGTGATAGCATGCTTAGGGACACAAACAGATGTCCAGCCACATTCCCTGATTTGTCTAGGTCTCAGGAGCCTCATAAGAAAGCCCATAAACTCATCCACAATTAAGAGTTTATTACAGATACAGCTGACAGACCCAGTAAGGGGGTGAGAGGGAGAAGGGATGGCTCAGAGAAGGGGGAGCACTCTCCAAGAGTATGAATGCAGGAAAATCACCAGGATCCTTGGCAGAAACAACTCATAAGTGTAAGCTGAGGGGTAGGTTCAACAGCAGGGCTAAATGTGGCAAAGGAGCAGTCATTCTGATGGAGCATGAGGCCGTACTCTGTTCACACCACTTCTCCCTAGGGGAGCATAAGTCTCCCTGGGAGGGAGGGTGCTAGGTGATAAGACTGATAGGATTATTACCCAAGCAGTTATGCCAGAAAACCTCATCAAAAAGACCTGGACTAGAGAAGTAATAAATACACCCAGCCAGAGAGACAAATGTCGTCCAGAGACAGAGAGGCAAAGGGTGGAGGAGCTCAATGGTTTCATCCAGGAGAAGATGCTAATCTATGACAGAGACTTGACAGTGAAGAGTGAGGGAGAAGTAGGTGGTAATATTAATAGGACCCTGTGGCATTAAACTTGAGGAGTGAATGAGACAGGATCTAATGGCGCTTCTGTGACTCTTTAGGTAGACAATGATATGACAATTTAGTGAGGGATGCAGGTAAAAGGACTGGAATAAGGAAAAATAAGAAGAAGAATGAGTTTGATCTGGAAAGTTTTCATGTGTTGGAGTATGTTGTTTGTCTGGTAAAGCGGGTGGGAAAAACAGCAGGCAGTTGAGTAACTTGGATTAGGAACACTTAAGAGATGTGGCAGATGAAGAATTAATATTGAAGGTGGTTAAGAATAGAAGCCTGGAAAATACCATATGTAAGGAACAATTAGCAGCAGTGGGATGGAGAGGATGCAGAGAATGTGTGGCAAAAAATATAGGGGGAAACGGGGGAGCTCCAGGAATGGGTATTTCATGGAGTTTTGTGGGGCTTGATGCCATCCTGGAGACATATCACATTGGAAAGAGGAAATAGTAAGGATGAGGTCACCACTGTGAGATCAGGTGTTCAATTCAGAAAGACCAAAAGAAGATGTGCCCGTGAAACTGTTAACCTGTGGTCCTATAGCTGGGGAAAGCCACTCAGAACATCAAGTATCACATGTGAGGATACTAACTCGGTAGCCATGTGACCTAACGTAGTGTACCACAGAGACAAGATGCTAAGAGTCTGCTCTCAGAGGACATGGACCGAAGGGAAGTCTAATGCTAACAAGCAAATGTAATTATTAACAGAGAGGGAGTAAAATCAGTGTCACTCAGTTACCTCCCCCACTGTCTCCCCTTGTTCATTCTCTGTATTTGGCTCTTATCTGTGCCCAAGGGAGCTGCCTCAGAATCTGGAGCGAGTAGACCTGGCACCACGCAGGTATGTGTAGTTTGGAAAACCATTTCCCACAAGATTTTATCATGTATCCTCATGGTTGAGAAACTCCTGCTTTAGATCTGTGATTCAACCATTTCTAAGATACCAGGTTTAAGAAGTTTTATAACAGTTGAGGAACCCAAGTGGCCACCTAGTAAAGGCTGTAGTGTCTAGGTAGGAACTACCTTGACATGGTCATCAGCGCTCCAACTATCCAGCACCATTTAGGAAGGGCTGTGCAACTGATGGGCACGCCGTCTATCCAAGATTATTCTTTGATTCAAATGTATTTGTAGCTGAAGAGAAGTATCAGCTACCTCTCCAAACCTGCCTTAGATATGCCACACTTGGGGGGAATACTTGGAAGTCTTGCTTCATGCTTGTGTCCACTCCACACCCCCTGCCCTGCCCCACTGCCCCTTTCCTGGGTGGGCTCCAGGAACTCTGGTTACTCCACAAAAATGCCACAACTGAGTATAGCACTGAAGAATCACATTCTGCCTCCCTTCACAGGGTAGATTTTTCATCTTTCCTTAAAATTCAGGAAATAAATCAATGCCATATTTTTCTGGTTTTATCATGCACATGATAAGGAGGAAAACAGGATTTACTGAGGAAGAACCTGCAAATATTTGTTGTTTATAATGTGGAAAACTAAAGTAAGCCAGCAGAGACGAGCTTGGCTCTAATAGTCCCTGAATAACATTCAGTTTTCTTGGAAATGATGTTTAACTGATCTGGTTTTCAAACTGCACAAAAGCAGAATTAATTAATATTTTCCTCATTTTTTAAATTATGGCTTTGTTTTCCAACACGAATGAGACATTTGAATCTATTAATAAATAAAACTATAAATGTTATTCTTAGCATAAACTAGGCAAAACTGAAGCTCTTTTATAAAAGATGCTACTTGAAGATGCAAGAGAGCTGCCTGATAAAATCAATCAAAATAAGTCCAGAAGTGTTTCTTCTTGAGAAAAAAAATAATATAATTGGTAATTATAGAGCCAGAATAGAAGAGAATAGCTACTCTTTAAATAGTTGATTAAGGCTCAGTGAGTTTCTCTATGGTGTTTTGAAAAAAAAAAGGGACTATTTAGTAGGTAAAGGCAGAAGACCTTCTGAGATAAACAAATGGAATTAAGTAAAGACGTTTTCTCATTTATATCCAGGGTGGAAAAGTTTCATCCTTTCTGCCACTCACATTACAAATTAGTTTCATTAAAGAACTGAAATAAATGTACTATTTGCAAAGATTTCATGTTTCAGATAAGTGTTTTTTTCCCAAAGATCACATTTTTTTCTTTTGGTTTGTTTGAAGTTACAATAAATGAATTCTTGGAAATTCTCTGTTATAATTTCTTACGATGTTTCTTTTATTCATTTATTCTGCAAATATTTACTGAGCATCCACAATGTTCTAGGCACTATGTTCAACACTCTAAGCAAGCGAACCCCCCATTTTAATTTTGTGTTGTGCAAAGAGTTGAGTGAAAACATGTTTTCTCTCATAATAATACAAGGATACAACTTCCTTTTATCTCTTTTCATGCTGAAATTTTTTGGCATAAACATATTTTCACTTTTGACAAAAGAAAATTAGTTTAATTCTCGCCACTGACAACAAATCTAAAGGCAGCTTTTTAAGTTCTTGTCTTAAGTTTGATTATTATTTGCTTTGCTATGCAGGGTGCACAGCACTAAAAGGGAACATACCGATCTTCCTTTCTTCTTACTACCCTTTACACTATTCTTACCGCTCTTCTTCCTGGAACCTTTGCTCAGAACTCTTATCTGACTAAAGACAAGCAAATAACTTTACTGACAGACATAGACAGGGTCTAGTTAAATATGTTAACTTCTGCTGACAGCAGCTATGGCAGAGTTCACTTTAACTGTGGCCTTCTTGGACCACTGGAGACCACAAAATACTGATTTCAGTCTTACTTAACTGAGAGAAAAACTAAATTTCCCAATCAACCAAGCAAACCAACAAATGAACTAACCAATAAAGGGGTCCTGAGACCCACCTGGGGATGGCATAGCTGATGAGTGGAAGAAGCCTGAATAGGGAGTGGGCTGGAGAAGATAGCAAGTCCCTTGTTAGAATCAGATTTTTCAGATCAGTAGTGGGAACATGTTGATAATTTCTTAATATGGTTGCAACTGATAAGGCTGAAATATGAATGGAGGGGTGTGGAAGAGTGCACTTTCAGTGGTCTTTGTAATGAGCTTCTGACCTCAACTTCTTATATTCACTTTCTTCCCTCCCTGTTTGTCTCCCTCCCTTCCTTATTCTCATTTACTGACAAAACAATATTATTCCTACTTCATGAATATGAGAAGCTTCTCTGTAGGATTGTCTCAAGGTTTTAGACAGTTGTTAATAAACTTGCCCTCAAAGGAGTCAGAGTGAGTTTAGTGGTTAAAAGCATGCCCACAATAGTGGGCATTCAGTGTTTGCTTAATAAATGAGTAAATGGATGAATGAATGAATGATCTAGAAGTTCAAATAAATTTCTTCTTCTGTGCCAAGTCTGATTGGTAGGATTCAGGAAGAATTATTAGGGCACATATATACTTGGCTGCAACAATCAATCTGCTATGTCTGTCTAGCCAGGGCATAGGCACAGGGTGTGGCAGCATGAGGGCTACTGATGCATTGACGTAGGCCTTGGCCCTTAATCTATCAACGGAAGAAATCAGAAGTTGGAATTATGATGATGGCATTTCCTTCTGGTCCTCTTGCTCTTCCTTAGAAGGGACAAGTAATCTTATCACATTCACCTTGGAAGGACTGGCATCAGAGAAAGTTGTGTTCGTCACACTCTAAAGCCCAATTATGCAGACCATGAGCACTACTTTTCTCCTCTCTATTTCTTTCAGGCTCAGTAAAACAAATGTTCCTCTTTAACTCTCCCCATTATTTTTTAGCTCCCATTTTATTCAGATACAGAAACAACTTACTTTCGATTTGCTATTTGACAGGTTTTATTCTATTAAACTAGATCGGATTTACCAGTAGACATTTTAGAAAATAAAATTGGAGATTCCATTACAGAAACTGATTCACAGTCCTCAGCATGGTACCAAGTATTTGTATTTGGAAAAGTCCATAAATGTTTCTGAGACATAGCTTTAGTTGAGAACTATTAGTATACAAAAGGATTTTTTATTAGCTGTATTGTGGCTTCAGATATTGTCACTCGTGGATCCTTAGTTTTTTCATCTTTAAAATGAGAATAACATACTGTGGTAATCAGAGATAATACCAAATATTAATCATTAATATTTGTGTCCCTAAAGAGATGTTGTAAGGAAGACATCATTCTAAATCTGAAGGGATTAGAGGGATTGGGGAAAATATAATATTATTAACAATATTAACACTTAAATTTATAAAGTGCGACTGGGTTTACTCAGAATGATCATGGAATTAGATATTGTAATTAACTTACTTTTCTGGGCTAGCCAGAAAATAAATTTTGATTGAATTCTGCTTGCTGAAAATATTCCTAAAATCTAATAGTCTTTTCTGCCTTAAAAAATCAAGTATGGTGCACATAATTGAGTCAATTTTGATAATTCCAGTACCACCGTGTTAGCATTCAGAACTGAAACATTTCATTGTATAGCAGTATTCAGATATTCGGGATCTGTCTGGGAGGTTGTTTTACTGCTTTTCATTTGGTTCTTGTTTTCAATATAAACCATTGTTTAACCCATTCCTGGTTGCCTCAGTCATCGTGAGGCTGCAGTGTTGTGCAAGAATAGTCCTGTGCAAGAACATCTGTTATCAACCTTAGATAACTCCCTCCTTGATTTGGAGCTTTTAAATTCTATCCCCAGCCAAAAAGTGAAAACAAATAGGACTGGTCCTTTGATATGTGTTAGCACTTTGGGCTTTGTTCTAGGGAGGACGGGAGTAAAGAGACTGAATTTCCTTGCTATTCTAACCATGTGCTTTCAACACTACTGGGAGACCATTATTTATGCTCCAAACACTAAAACAGTCACCCTCTTAGAAGGATACTTGCCTAGGGGCGCCTGGGTGGCGCAGTCGGTTAAGCGTCTGACTTCAGCCAGGTCACGATCTCACGGTCCGTGAGTTCGAGCCCCGCGTCAGGCTCTGGGCTGATGGCTCGGAGCCTGGAGCCTGTTTCCGATTCTGTGTCTCCCTCTCTCTCTGCCCCTCCCCCGTTCATGCTCTGTCTCTCTCTGTCTCAAAAATAAATAAAAAACGTTGAAAAAAAAAATTTAAAAAAAAGAAGGATACTTGCCTCTCTGAGTTCTCACGAAGAGTGTTAACATTTGTAAAAGCACAGAAGGGCTTGGTCACTGTCTATCTTGTTTACCAATCTATCCCTAATGCCTAGAAGAGTCCTTAAAATATTTGCTGAGTGAATGAATAAATGTTATTCTTTCTTCCTCATCATTGGGATCACCACAGCACTTTCACTCTATTTGTCTAAAGGCATTTATCATATTCTACACTATGGTCTTTGTGTATTAGCATAGGACTCGTATATCACAACTTTGCTCCTCCACAGAACATAACGTAGTATGTGACACAGTAACTCAATGGATGCATGATGAATGAATGCATGTTGTAAGTAGACCCATGTACTTAAATAATATATGTAGTAAATGTTCATGTTAGTTTTCTAAGCTCTGTTGACTAGTAACAGAAATGCCCCATCCAAAATCTTCTGAGTGTATTTAGCAGAAAGAGAATTACTGACAGTATCTTATATATTTTTTGTTGGATAACACTGCTTGGTGTTTAAACTCTTAACACATCTGGTGACTGTTTTAAACATACACACACACACACACACACACACACACACACTGTATATATATACACACATATATGTATATATATATCAATTATATATATTTGTTTTAATGATATTTAAAGTCATACAAATATGTAAGACCTATTGTAATAGAATATTTTTGAGAATTTAAAGTTAAACAGTGTAGTTCTTTCTTTTTGCAGAATGCCACCAGCATTAGGCTCAATGGGAAAGAAGGGGACCTTGGGTTGATTCCTTATTTTTAGCCTCCGTTAGATGATTGTAATTCATTGTTTGTTAGGTTACCAGAGGGTATACTTCATCAACTCTAATGCATTTAGCATGCAGCTACTTTGTGTCTCATGAGATCCAGGCTGTCTCAACCTACCACTCCTCCTGAAATCTCCCCACTGCCTCCCAAAGAAGTAGTATGTCAATATTATGCTTTTATTGATAGCCACACAATTCACGTTCCACTTCTTTCCTTAAACTTTTTTCATTATGTGATTTTATCTGCTGGCTTAGACCTTTCATGCTAGCCATTTGTTTTGCCCCCAAGTATCTGGCCTTTAAAAATATAATGCAGCTTACTGGCTTATTGAATAAGAGATATATGGCTGTGCTTATAGTCAAGCATGAATGTGCTTACACACTAAGTCTTACTGAAATGCCTCAGCTTCCTCAATACTGTGCTAATTCTCATAATGAATTCCCATTGTTATGTGATCATTAACTGTATACTGCATTAAACCAGTAGGTTAAGCTTGGGGAACCTGGGTGCCTCAGTCGGTAGAGCATGTGACTCTTGATCTTGGGGTCATGAGTTCGAGCCCCATGTTGGGTGTAGAGATTACTTAAAAAAATAAGATACCTTCACCCCCCATACTATAACCTAATACTCAGACCATTAATTTTCAGATGCAGAGTTATTTTGAAGTGATAATTATTGTAAATAAAGAAGAAACAATACATGTAAAATATCTAGTTTTCAGGAAGATTTGATCCTACCTCATATCATATTTTTACTCACAAACTAAAGATTAATGGCTTAGAAAGCATTCTTCTAAAATGTGAGTTCACTATTGATGAGGCGATTGTAAAGAAAAGGCAATTAGTTTTAGCCAATCTAGAGAACATGCTTTAAACGCAGTCAATGAGTAGAAAATGGGTAATGTTTGATACTTACCAAGGTATGCTTTTACATTATTTTACCTGAGTATTAGGGAAAAGTTTTCAGGTGATTAAAAATTTAGGGAAAAGTTGCTGTCCTTCAAAGGTATAAATGGAACTCGTAAGTTTGATATTTTTAAAATACTGACTATAAATTTTTCATCAAAAACAATATCAGACTATATAGTTATAATGTGGTGAGATAGGCATAACTACAAGAATTTTTTAAAGGAGCTAGAAGTCAGAATGAGAGGACTACAGGTTAATCAGCTTTTACTAGGATATAATCTTCCAATTAGGACTTTAGTGCCATTAATAATAGTGTGTTGTAGTACTTATTACAATGAATGATAAAGGTTTCTCTGCCCATTTTCTCCCCATTAAACCTTGGGCTCCTTTGGTAGATTGGACTGTCATATTCATCATTGTATCTGCAGCACCTAACCCAGTACCTAGTATAGGGAAGGTTTGCAATAATTTTTAATTAATTAATTAGGTACTGAATATTTAATTAATCAAATATAACGAGAGCTAAACTATAATTATGAAAATTAACTTATAACTGTATTAAGAGGGAAGTAAAATTAAGAGTTAAAGCTGATCTGTGCACCATAGTTAACATTAGACAGGGTCTTTTAAATTATGGATTCAATTTTGGAATAGAATTTGTAAGAATAGTACTGAAAAACTTGATGGGTTAGAAAGAAGATAACGTCACTCACTATTTGGAGAGATGTGAGGCTTGTATTCTGATCAAGTTATCCAAAAGATTAAGCAAATTCCCATGGCATTTTGCTGTATGGATTTATAAAAGGGCAAGAGTCATAATCCCAAGACTTCAGATATTTGTCTATTTACTTGTCTTCAAGGTTAGTTTTTAAGGAGATTTAAAAATAATGATACTACTTTCCATATTGGTTAGGATAGGGTTAGCCTTCCAGTAATGAAGACCTGACCTCCCACCCCCAATCTGAGCCCAAAAAATGGCTTAAATAAGACAGACCTTTATTTTTCTCTCATGTACATGTGTTTACATAACAAAAGCTTAGCTTCCATTTTCAGTAGAGATCTAGGTTCTTTCTCTTTTGCTGTTTTAACATCGTTAACATGTTGATTATGATTTAAAGTGGCTGATCAAGTCAGTTATTATATTTACATTCCAGGAAATAAGAAGAAAAAGACAAGAAGAGCCCCCAATTTTTTTTCTTTAAGCAGACTTTTTGGAATTTGCACATAGAAGTTCTGCACATATTTTATTGCTTGGGTTCTCTTTCCGTTAATGAGGAAGATGTTCAGCTACATATTGAAAGGCAACCTGTCATTTCTGTGACATGATTTAACCAAAAACAAAAACAAAAACAAAAAAACCCAAAAACATATGCTCATGGTAAAAACAAAAGAAAACAAGCAAAAAAACCACAAGAAACAAAACATGCAAACAGTGTAGGATACAGATGCAAAGTTGAAATTTCCCTGCCTCTCACTTTAATGGAATTTGTTATTGTAGTCTGCTTACACATTTTCAATACCCACTCTTCCTAAGTGTTCCTCACTATCATCCTCATTTTTCTAAAGAAGAAAAGAATAAGCCCTATATTTTGTAGTTTTTCTTTTAGCCGGGGAACAGATGTATGGATTTAGTCTACACCAACTGAAAGCATCTATGTGAAACTTTGATTTAGAATTGAATTATGTGGGGAAAGAGGTAGGCGTCAGATTACCCATTTGCTGGAGCAGATTGTGGCAAGGCTTCATGGTTCTGGAGTGAAGATCTGTGGTGTATTCCCTGATGCAGTACTGGAAATACCCACAAGTGTATTTTACATGTGTTTCTGGCAGTGAGGTTCTGGAGCTGGCAGCCATGGGTGTAGCTTTTTGATTTGGCTGGTCCTTGGTTGTGGCAGAAGCAGTGGCTTTATTAGTTGGCCATTCCTATGATGTGTGTCTTTTATGGTGAGAGTCTTTTATGGATCTTCTGCCTAGGGACTCTATCTTCAGCTTCTGCAGTGCTCCTACAGATTTGAAACTTGCTATCTAGTCTTTCCTGATCAGATTCTCCATCTTCTTTATGACCTACCTCTTCCCCCACCAAGATGATCACTATCCTGAATAAGGTGTTTATCATTCCAATGCATTTACATTTTTTAACCTTATATCTCCTTAAATACATTGTAAATATATTATTGTTTTTATTTTTAAAAAATTACATCCAAATTAGTTAGCATATAGTGCAAAAATGATTTCAGGAGTAGATTGCTTAGTTCCCCTTACCCATTTAGCCCATCCCCCTTCCCACAACCCCTCCCGTAACCCTCAGTTTGTTCTCCATGAGTCTCTTCTGTTTTGTTCCCCTCCCTGTTTTTATATTATTTTTGTTTCACTTCCCTTATGTTCATCTGTTTTGTCTCTTATGATTTTTGTCTTTCTCGGACTGACTAATTTCACCTAGCAGAATACCCTCCAGTTCTATCCACATAGTTGCAAATGGCAAGATTTCATTCTTTTTGATTTCTGAGTAATACTCCATTGTATATATGTACCACATTTTCTTTATCCATTCATCCATCGATGGACATTTGGGCTCTTTCCATACTTTGGCTATTGTTGATAGTCCTGCTATAAATATGGGGGTGCATGTGTCCCTTCGAAACAGCACACCTGTATCCTGTGGGTAAATGCCTAGTAGTGTAATTGCTGCATCATAGGGTAGTTCCATTTTTAGTTTTTTGAGGAACCTCCATACTGGTTTCCAGAGTGGCTGCACCAGCTTGCGTTGCCACCAACAATGCAAAAGAGATCCTCTTTCTCCGCATCCTTGCCAACATCTGCTGTTGCCTGAGTTGTTAATGTTAGCCATTCTGATAGGTGTCAGGTGGTATCTCATTGTGGTTTTGATTTGTGTTTGCCTGATGATGAGTGATGTTGAGCATTTTTTCATGTGTTGGTTGGGCATCTGGATGTCTTCTTTGGAGAAGTGTCTATTCATGTCTTTTGCCCATTTCTTCACTGGATAATTTGTTTTTTGGGTGTTGAGTTTGATAAGTTCTTTATAGATTTTGGATACTAACCCTTTATCTGATACGTCGTTTGCAAATATCTTCTCCCATTCTGTCAGTTGCGTTTTAGTTTTGCTGATTGTTTCCTTCACTGTGTAGAAGTTTTTTTTATTTTGATGAGGTCCCAGTAGTTCATTTTTGCTTTTGTTTCCCTTGCCACCAGAAGGGAGTTGAGTTGAGTAAGAAATTGTTGCGGGCAAGATCAAAGAGGTTTTTGCCTGCTTTCCCCTGGAGGATTTTGATAGCTTCCTGTCTTACATTTAGGTATTTCATCCATTTTGAGTTTATTTTTGTGTGTGGTGTAAGACAGTGGTCCAGGTTCATTCTTCTGCATGTCGCTGTCCAGTTTTCCCAGCACCACTTGCTGAAGAGACTGTCTTTATTCCATTGGATATTCTTCCCTGCTTTGTCAAAGATTAGTTGGCCATACATTTGTGGGTCCATTTCTGGGTTCTCTATTCTGTTCCGTTGATCTGAGTGTCTGTTGTTGTGCCAATACCATAATGTCTTGATGATTACAGCTTTGTAGTATAGCTTGAAGTCTGGGATTGTGATGCCTCCTGCTTTGGTTTTCTTTTTCAAGATCGCTTTGGCTATTCGGGGTTTTTTCTGGTTCCATAAAAATTTTAGGATTATTTTTTCTAGTTCTGAGAAGAATGTTGGTGTTACTTTGATAAGGATTGCATTGAATATGTAGATTGTTTTGGGTAGTATCGACATTTTGACAATATTTGTTGTTCTTATCCAGGCGCATGGAATCTTCTTTCCATTTTTTTGTGTCTTCTTCAATTTCTTTCATAAGCTAAGTTTTCAGTGTAGAGATTTTTCACCTCTTTGCTTAGATTTATTCCTAGGTATTTTATGGTTTATTGTGCAACTGTAAATGGGACTGATTCCTTGATTTCTCTTACATTGTCTATCCTATACATTGTTGGTGCATAGGAATGCAACCGATTTCTGTGCATTGATTTTATATCCTGAAACTGTGCTTAATTCGTGGATAAGTTCTAACAGTTTTTTGGTGGAATCTTTTGGGTTTTCCATATAGAGTATCATGTCATCTGCGAAGAGTGAAAGTTTGACCTCCTCCTGGCCGATTTGAATGCCTTTTATTTCTTTGTGTTGTCTGAATGCAGAGGCTAAGACTTCCAATACTATGTTGAATAACAGTGGTGAGAGTGGACATCCCTGTCTTGTTCCTGACCTTAGGGGGAAAGCTCTTAGTTTTTCCCCATTGAGTATGATATTAGCGTTGGGTCGTTCATATATGGCTTTTATGATCTCGAGGTATGCTCCTTCTATCCCTACTTTCTTGAGGGTTTTTATCAAGAAAGGATGCTGTATTTTGTCAAATGATTTCTCTGCATCTATTGAGAGGATCATATGGTTCTTGTCCTTTCTTTTATTGATGTGATAAATCACATTAATTGTTTTGCGGATATTGAACCAGCCCTGCATCCCAGATATAAATCCCACTTGGTCGTGGCGAATAATTTTTTTAATGTATTGTTGGAGCCGGTTGGCTAATATCTTGTTGAGGATTTTTGCATCCATGTTTATCATGGAAATTGATCTATAGTTCTCCTTTTTAGTGGGGTCTCTGTCTGGTTTTGGAATCAAGGTAATGCTGGCTTCCTAGAAAGAGTTTGGAAGTTTTCCTTCTGTTTCTATTTTTTGAAACAGCTTCAAGAGAATAGGTGTTAACTCTTCCTTAAATGTTTGGTAGAATTCCCATGGAAAGCCATCTGGCCCTGGACTCTTGTTTTTTGGCAGATTTTTGATTACTAATTTGATTTCCTTACTGGTTATGGGTCTGTTCAAATTTTCTATTTCTTCTTGTTTCAGTTTTGGTAGTGTATATATTTCTAGGAATTTGTCCATTTCTTCCAGATTGCCCATTTTATTGGCATATAATTTCTCATAATGTTCTCTTATTGTTTTTATTTCTGCTGTGTTGGTTGTGATCTCTCCTCTTTCGTTCTTGATTTTATTTATTTGGGTCCTTTCCTTTTTCTTTTTGATCAGACTGGCTAGTGGTTTATCAATTTTGTTAACTCTTTCAAAAAACCAGCTTCTGTTCTACTCTTTTGGTTTTGGGTTTGGTTTTTTTCGTTTTGTTTTTTGTGTTTTTGGTTTCGATAGCATTAATTTCTGCTCTAATCTTTATTATTTCCTGTCTTCTGCTGGTTTGGGATTTTATTTGCTGTTCTTTTTCCAGCTCCTTAAGGCATAAGGTTAGGTTGTGTATCTGAGATCTTTCTTCCTTCTTTAGGAAGGCCTGGATTGCTATATACTTTCCTCTTAGGACTGCCTTTGCTGTGTCCAAGAGGTTTTGGGTTGTGGTGTTATAATTTTCATTGACTTCCATATACTTTTTAATTTCCTTTTTAACTGCTTCGTTAGCCCATTCATTCTTTAGTAGGATGTTCTGCAGTCTCCAAGTATTTGTTACCTTTCCAAATTTTTTCTCGTGGTTGATTTCGAGTTTCATAATGTTGTGGTCTGAAAATATGCACAGTATGGTCTCAATCTTTTTGTACTTACTTAGGGCTGATTTGTGTCCCAGTATATGGTGTATTCTGGAGAACGTTCCATGTGCACTGGAGAAAAACATATATTCTGCTGCTTTAGGATGAAATGTTCTGAATATATCTGTTAAGTCCATCTGGCTCAGTGTATCATTCAAAGCCATTGTTTCCTTGTTGATGATTTGATTAGGTGATCTGTCCATTGCTGTGAGTGGGGTGTTGAAGTCTCCTACTATTATGGCATTACTATCGATGAGTTTCTTTATGTTTGTGATTAATTGATTTATATATTTTTGTGCTTCCACATTTGGCGCATAAATATTTACAATTGTTAGTTCTTCTTGGTGGATAGACCCCTTGATTATGATATAATGCCCTTCTGCATCTCTTGATACAGTCTTTATTTTAAAGTCTAAATTGTCTGATATAAGTATGGCTACTCCAGCTTTCTTTTCTTGACCATTAGCCAGATAGATGGTTCTCCATACCCTTATTTTCAATCTCAAGGTGTCTTTAGGTCTAAAGTGGGTCTCTTGTAAACAGCAGATAGTTGGATCTTGTTTTCTTATCCATTCTGTTTCCCTATGTCTTTTGATTGGAGCATTGAGTCCATTGACGTTTAGAGGGAGTACTAAAAGATATGAATTTATTGCCATTATGATGCTTGTAGAGTTGGCGTTTCTGGTGGTGTTCTCTGGTCCTTTCTAATCTTTGTTGCTTTTGGTATTTATATATATATATATTTTTTTTTTTTTTTCATCTTTTCTCCCATCAGAAAGTCCCCCTTAAGATTTCTTGCAGGGCTGGTTTAGTGGTCACAGACTCCTTTAATTTGTGTTTGTCTGGGAAACTTTTTATCTCTCCTTCTATTTTGAATGACAGTGTGCTGGATAAAGAATTATTGGCTGCACATTTTTCTGATTCAGCACACTGAATATATCCTGCCACTCCTTTCTGACCTGCCAAGTTTCTGTGGATAGGTCTGCTGCAAACCTGATCTGTCTTCCCTTGTAGGTTAGGGACTTTTTTCCCTTTGCTGCTTTCATGATTCTCTCCTTGCCTGAGTATTTTGTGAATTTGACTATGATATATGTTGTTGATGGTCGGTTTTTATTGAATCTAATGGGGGTCCTCTGTGCTTCCTGGATTTTGATGTCTGTGTCTTTCCCCAGGTTACGAAAGTTTTCCCCTATGATTTGCTCACATAACCCTTCTACCCCTATTTCTCTCTCTTCCTCCTTTGGGATCCCTATGATTCTGATGTTGTTCCTTTTTAATGAGTTACTGATTTCTCTAGTTCTTAAATCGTGCTCTTTTGCCTTAATCTTCCTCTTTTATCCTGCTTCATTATTCTCTATAAGTTTGTCCTCTATATCATTGATTCTCTGTTCTGCCTCATCCATCCTTGCCACCACTGCATCCATCCATGATTGCAGCTGAGTTATAACATTTTAAATTTCATTCTGGCTACTTTTTACTTCTTTTATCTCTGCAGAATGGGATTCTAATCTATTTTCGACTCCAGCTAGTATTCTTATTATTGTGATTCTAAATTCTGGTTCAGACATCTTGCTTGTATCTGTGTTGGTTAAATCCCTGGCTGTCGTTTCTTTGTGCTCTTTCTTTTGGGGTGAATTCCTTTGTTTTGTCATTTTGAAGGGAGAAGAGCAATTAATGAGGTAGAAAAATTGAAATTAAAAAAAGTTAAAATTTAAAAAATATTAAAATTAAGAATTAAACACACACACACACACACATACAAATCGAATAGATGATGCTAGATCCTAGGTGTGTTTTGGTTGGGTGTTGAAAGTGGTTTGACAGATTAGAGAAAAAAAGGGGGGGGAAAGCAAATCGTCTGAGAATTTGAAAAAATGAATACACTGAAGTAGACTAAAATGAGATGATAGGGTAAAATGGAATTTGAAAAAATATACACAAAAGTAAAGAATATAGTAGAAAAAAATTAAAGAAAAATATTTTTAATAAAAATTAAAAATAAATATGAACTTTTTCTTTTTCTATATTCAAGAAAAAAGAAAAGAAATGAAAAAGAGAAAAAAGAAAAGAAAAAAAAGAAAGAAAAAAAAGGAAATCGTTTGAAAATTTGAAAAAGTGAATACCCTGTAGTAAACTAAAATAAAATGATGGAAGTAAAATAAAATTTGAAAAAATTTACATAAAAGCAAAAATATAGTAAAAAATTTAAATAAAAATATGTTAGTAGAAATTGCAAATAAAAATGAAGTTTTTCTTTCTGCATTCAAGAAAAAGAAAAGAAACAAAAAAGAGAAAAAAGATAATGAAATAAAAAGAAAATTGTTTGAAAATTTGAAAAGGTGAATACACTGAAGTAGACTAAAATGATGGAAGTAAAATAGAATTTGAAAAAATTTACACAAAAGTAAAAAATATAGTAATAAAAATTAAAGAAAAATATTGTTAATAAAAATTGAAAATAAAAATGAATTTTTTCTCTTTCTGCATTCAAGAAAAAGAAAAGAAGTGGAAAAGAGAAAAAGAAAAAAAAAAGAAGGAAAGAAATATGAATAGATGAACCTGGTAACAGATTGAAGTAGGACTGGAATTACTTCATTTTCCCCTATATGTCAGTCTAGGTAGTGCTTTATGGTCCATAAGCTAAATAGGCGGTGAGACTTGTGTTCTTGAACAGCGAAGTTGGCCCAGTTGGGCAGGGCTCCGTGTGACGGCTCCGCTCTCCACTAGATGGTGCTGCTAGCCTACTGGGGTGGAGTTTTGCGGGGCTCCTAGGTGCGCATGTGCATGCGTGGGAATGGTGAAAATGGCGCCCCCAGCTACCCAGTCTGTTCTCCCGATCAGCAATCGTGTACCCATCCTCTGTCTTCAGCTTTCATCCACTCCCTGCTTTTTCACTCTCTGTGACCAGGCCCCAGGCAGTACCTCTCTCCTGAGTTTTGTCTCAGATGCGGCTGCTTTTCCCAGCCCCTTACTTCTGAAGGACTGCGGCTTTGACCCGTTCTGCCCCTCTGCGGGAGGGTCTCACCAAGCAATGGCCGAATGAGCAATGGCTGAATGTCGGCTGCACCCAGGAACGCTTGCTGGACCCTGCTGCTGCCAGTGTCCTGAGACTGCGGCCAGGTGCCAGCCCGCCCCAGAAAAAGTTCGCCAGACAGTGTAACAGCAGCGTTTCAGGGATTATGGAAGATCACAACACACATTTGGCACCAGGCTTCACCCTTAACGACCTTGTTCCAGCACCAGTGAATGTGGCTGTTTTCTGGGGTCTGCTGGGACCAGGTGGCTTCAAGAGTCTCTACCAAATGTCCTTCCAGCAGTGGAACCGCTTTCCCCGTGTGGCCCAAGAACCTCCCAGATCCCACTCTGTTCCTGGGGATTCGCCCTTCCCACCAGAGCACTGCCAGGTATGGAGCTGCGGAGTTGCAGACTTTGCTCCCCTTGTTTACAGCCTTAATGGAATTTAAACCCTCTCCTTTCTCCTTTCTCCCTTTTTAGTTTAGTCCCTGCGTCTGTTCCCAATTTTCCACTTTCACTCCAGCTGCTTTTGGGGAGGGGTGTTTTTCCCGTATTCTCCCCTCTCCCCCCCCCCCCATCTCCGTTCCCTACCCTCAGTGGCTTCTCCCTCCCCAAATTCACCTCTCTGCACCGTGTACCTGCTGAATTCTGTGGTTCAGGTTGTGCAGATTGTTGTGTTAATCCTCCAGTCAGTTTTTTAGCTGTGTAGGATGGTTTAGTGTTGGTCTGGCTGTATTTCATGGACGCGAAACACACAAAAAACTTCCATGCTGTTCCATCTTATCTCCTCATGTAGCTCATTATTGTTTTATATGGATTTATTTATATATGGATGACATCATTCTTTAAGTATTCTTCTGTAGCTTTATCCACCTCATAGTATGTTCATGAGATTCCTCCTTATTGATTTATGTAACTTTGGTTCATTCAGTTGCACTCTTGCATAGCATTATGTAAATTTATCACAATACATCTATCTAACTCCTTTTAATGGAAAATTTAGTTTTGCCTTTATAAATAGTCCTGCTGAGAATTCACTTTTGTTTTTTTAAATATATGTCCACTTATGTTTACAAGCAAGAGTTTATTCAGGGTGTATATCTAGGAATAAAGTTGCTGGATTAGGGAGTTACACCTTCACGTTTATTAGTTATTGCCAAAGTTTTCTTCAAGATGGTCTTATGGATTTGCATTCTTACCAACAATATGCAGGTGTTAGCTTTTATCCACATCTTTGCCAGCACTCAATATGTTAGAATTCTTAGTTTTTACCAATACAACAGTTGTGAAAAGTATTTTATTGTACTTTTAATTGGCGTTTTCCTATCACTGAGATAAATCATCTTTTAATAGGCTTATTGGCCATTTGAGATAAACCTTTGGGAAATTCCTCATTTATATCCTTTTCCTATTTTTTATTGGATTGATGCGTAAGAGTGTATATATATGTATATATATAATCTGGATAATGTATATATATATGTGTGTGTGTGTGTATATGTATATACACATATGTATATATATGTATATATATATTCTGGATACTAATCCTTTCTCAGTTAAATGTGTTGCAAATATTTTGTACCAAGTCTGGGACTTGCCTTTTTATTTTTAAATGATCTTTTCTGACTAACAAAAATTTTTAAATGATTGTGTTATCAAATTTGTCTTTTTTTATGATATTGTGTCTAGGTTTTTAAAAGTTTCTCTTTTGAAGTCACAAAAATATCTCCCTTATCACCCCCTAAAATTTTAGAATTTTGCCTCTCACATTGAGGTGGCGTATTGGTACAATCAGGAAAGAAGGACCACTAGGAATGATGTAGAATAGGTATTTATTTAGAGACTTGACCTTCTGTCACTGTGGAATCTGGTAAAAAGTCTTGTTTGTGTTGTTGTTTTCTGCATTTGGTACTGATCCTACTGATCCTGCATTTGCTACTGATCCTCCCAGAGTACGCAGTAGGGAAGGAGTGACAGATGTGAACTTTGGAGAGGTGGCATAACCAGAACTATGCAGAACAAGCCGTAGCCTGCCTTTTTTCTCATTGGGCATCATTAGCCTCTCCCCATTTTCAAGCCACCAACTTGCAACTGAGGAGGCCCTGCACCTGGCTGCCACTGTTGTCACAGCTACAATGGCACCTGATCCAGGATATGGAAAATTTTAAGGAAGATATCCTATTGGAGCTCAAGAATATGTGGAATTCTGTTACTGCCTATGCCAACAAGGTCAGCCACAAAATTGCAAAAATGTGTAGTAGCCATGGTAGGGCCTGGCCTACCTTGACTTTCTGAGAGTAAACATGGCTCCTACTCTCTTCCTCCTCTCAAATCTCAAGCAAGTTTCTCTGGTGACCAAACTTAACCACTAAAGTGCAGAGAAAGTAATTCCAGGAAACACAGTTCAGTTCAGCCAAGTTGACTTGTTACAAAGATTGGTACAATCAGGGAAACAGAACCACTAGGGATGACATAGAATAGGAGTATATTTAGGGACTTGACTTTCGGTCACTGTGGCATCTAGTAAAAAGTCCATTTTTGGTTGTATTTTCTTCATCTGCTGATCCTAAACTCATAGAATTTATTTTGTGTATTCTATGGAGTGGCAATTCAAGTCTAATTTTTTCCATGTGGATAACCCCAGCCCCGTGTGTTGAATACTCCATTTTATCCCCCATTGATTTGCAACACTGATTTTGTAATACATTAAATTTCATTATATATTTTGTTCTGGAATATTTATTTTGTTTCATTACTATTTGTTGATTTCTGTGTTACTGCCTCACAGTTGTAATTACTGTGGCTTTATGATAAGTCTTAATATCTATGGTAAAATAAGCCACCATCTTATTCATTTTCATTAGGAGTATTTAGTTTGACCTTTTGCTGTTACATACAAATTTTAGAATCACTTTGGGATTTTCATTGTAATTATTTTAAGTTTATATATTAATTTGACATCTTCATGATATTGAGCCATTTGGTATATAAACATGATGTAGCACTACAAATATTTAGTCTTTCTTTAATGCTTTCAATAGTTTTGTAATTTTCTCCTTTAAATTCATGCACATATTTATTCCTAAATGCTTTTATTTATTTTTTTAAGTTTGTTTATTTATTTTGAGGGAAAGAGAACATGGGAGGGGCAGAGAGAGAGGGAGAGACAGAATCCCAAGCACTCTTCACACTGCCAGCACAGAGCCCAATGTGGGGCTTGAACTCATGAAGCATGAGATCATGACCTGAGCTGAAACCAAGAGTCAAAAGCTTAACCAACTCGGCCACCCAGGCACCCCTATTCCCAAATACCTTTAAAATGCTGTTGTTGTTGGAATAATATCTTTTAAAATGATATTTTAAAAGTTTTGTTCATAATCTATGGAAATGCAATTGATTTAAGTATATTGATCTCGTATCTAGGAGTTTTCTGAACTTTTTATTAATTCTAATAATTTATCTACAGACCCTCTTGGGCTTCCTATATATATCACTAACATGTCTGTAAATAAAGGCTGTCTTAGTTCTTCTGTAAATTATTATTCTTAAATGCAAATGAATTATGATAAATATATTTATATCATAAAATATATATCACATATCACATATAAGCATAAATAAAGATAAATATTATTCTTACATCTTTATATATCCCAGACTTCAGTATAATGTTAAATAGAAGTTTTGGTGATTACATCAATGTTTGATAAGAACTGGCTTTGCTTTAATCATGGTTATGATTAAAAAATCCTACCTGTAATCTATTTGCACAATTGCTTAATGTTTTTAAAGGGTAATATTTGAAACCAAAACAGCTACAATATTTTTGTGTGAAAGGCACTGATATTTATACTTGGATAGTTGCCATTTTTTGCAGCTACAAAGCTTTACATTTACAAAATATATTTTCTCTCATAATAAATATAATCCTTTTTTGATGTATTTTATATCACATATGTCTCTGAGATAATAAACATTTTGCAAACAATTTACAATAGAGTCCATCTCTACTGCACCTACTGAAAGTATTACACTGATACGAAAATCAGTAATATTTTGTTAGTTTGCAAATGTCACAGTATTTGCAACTAAAAATACTACATGTTTTATATAAAACTATATGATGCTTGAAGTTTGGGCTTGTTAAATTGTTCATGGTTCACACAGTACTTCCTTTTAAGTTTTAAGCATCCCTTTGAAAATATGGCATGCTGACCCTCTTTGTATCTAGAGATGCAATTAAAAATAATGGCCTAAATATTCAAGTAGTAGAGAATGTTGGCAATTTGACACTGAGACTATTCATTTGACCTTCTTTTGTGGCTTGCAGGCATGCAGTTTGTTTTTAAATGGATGGCATGTTAAAGATCTGTAGTCATGTCATTTTTTTCCCTGACAATTAGTAAGATATAGAAGGAGAAAACTTTTATAAAGAGAGATTCCAACTAGGCTACTACCCACAGATCAATAACATCAAGTGTTTCCATAATATAAATATGCTCCCAGCCTATCTCTAGGGATTGAAGAGAGATCAGCTTTGTATAAACAGGTTTTTCATTTGATGAGTAGACAATAGATGAAGAAAAAAAAAGTGTGCTGTGGTTCTTCATGGAGTGTCTCTGGGATTTGAAAATGATTTACAAATACAACCAATTAAAAGACAAGCTAGTTAAATATCCCATAATCTGTATCTCTGGAAAATTCTGTATTGCATCTCAATTTTTAAAGAATCAGGGAGGTCTTCTCTGACTATCCATATGAAGTTAAATACCCCATGTTTATTCTCATAATATTTTTCTTTGGTAGAGTGTATCATGTTTTTTAATTGAAAATAAATATGATTTGTTTAATTTCTGATCATCTGGATAATTGTTAGCTCTATGAGGTCAGAAACATATCTATCTTTTAAACTAATGTAACCCCAGAAACTAGCACAGTGGCTATTTAATAAATATAATGACTTAATGAATAAATGGTGAAAAACTAACTACTGTTATTTCTTGGGAAGGAAATATTATCTAACTGCCTTTAATTGCAACAACACAAAATTTTGGACTAACCTAGGCATGAAAAGGATATCTTGGATGAATATTGGGCAGCTCATAGAATTAAAAGAAATAGTGAGGCAACAATCAGAAAAGTTTTAGGAGTCTAGGATGCGGAAACCCATGGACAGTCTCCAAAAGGCACTGCAGTCAAAGTCAATCAAACATTTTTAGTTTTAATGTCATTTTAAGAGGATTAAAATTCTAGGGAAAGAATAGGAAAAAAAACGTATTTCTTTGAGAAACTGAGAGAATCAAAGAGAAATTCAGTCTCTGTCTCTCTGTTTCTCACCCCTTACTTTCCCCCCCGACCCCACTGTGTGTGTGTGTGCATGTGTCTCCCTCCTTCTCTTTCCTTTATTTTATATGTACTCACATACTTAAGGTTTTCCCTGCTTTTTATTGTTTCTTTTAAAAAAAAAAAAAAAGTTTATTTAATTAGAGAGAGAGAGAGCATGAGTGGGGGTAGGGCAGAGAGAGAGGGAGAGGGGGAATCCCAAGCAGCCTCCGCACTGTCAGAGCAGAGCCCCACACGGACGTGAACTCACAAACCGCAAGATCATACCCTGATCTGAAATCATGACCTGAGCTGAAACCAAGAGTCAGATGCTTAACTGACTGAGCCACCCAGGCACCCCATTATTCTTTCTTTTTGATTTAAGTTATTATCTGTTGTAATTTCCTTTCAGTCTGAAGGACTTCTTTAGTTTTGCTTTGTTTTGTTTTGGTTTAGATCAAATTTGTCAGTAATGAATTCTCTCAGTTTTGTTTATATGGGAATGGTCATTATTTTAGTTACATTTGTAACAACAGTTTTGCCTAGAATAGTTTTGATCTAGAATTCTTGATTAACTGTTTTTTCCCCAGCACTTTAAATTACACCACTGTCTTCCAGTCTCCTTTGTTTCTGAGGAAGAATGAGCTTTTAATTATGTTGCTGCTCCCTTGTATATAATATTTTCTTTGTCTTTTTCAGCAGTTTAAATATGATATGTCTAGGTGTATACCTCTTTGTGTTTATTAAACTTGGGATTCAGAGGACTACTAAAACTAATAAGCATTTATAACAAGATTGAAGGATACAAAGGTAACACACAAAGGTCAATTACTTTCCAATATACTAACAATGAACAAATGGAATTTGAAATTAAAAATACAGTATCATTGGGGTGCCCACATGGCTCAGCTGGTTGAGTGTCTGACTGTTGATTTTGGCTCAGGTCATGATCTCATGGTTTGTGGGTTCGAGCCCAGTGTTGGGCTCTGTGCTGACAGCATGGAACCTGCTTGGGATTCTCTCTCTCTCTTTCTCTCTCTCTCTCTCTCAAAATAAATAAATAAACATTAAAAATGCAATATCATTTATATTCGCACCACCAAAAATGAAATAAGTATAAGTCTAACAAAATATGTACAAGATCTATATACAGAAAACTACAAAACATGATAAAAGAAATCAAAGAAGAACTTAAATAAATGAAATGTATGATGTTCATGGATAGGAAGACTCAATATTATAAAGATGTTAGCTCTTTCTGACTTGATCTAGAGACTCAATATAATCTCAATCAAAATTCCAGCAGGTGATTTCATGGATATCTACGAGTAGATCTTAAATGTTATATGGAGAGGCAAAAGATCCAGATAGCCAACACAGTATTTAAGGGGAAGAACAAAATTGGAGAACTGACACTATCCAACTCTACGACTGTAAGGAAAAACTGTTTCTCCCTATTCACGACTCATCAGCACTTCTGATACCACATGCGTGGGTATCTCAATTCTTTGCTGACACAAACTGAATGTCCTACAATTCAGTTCAAATCTAACATTGTCCACTTGGAATAAGCATCATATCCCACTGTTTAAGTGCTCAGTCCCATAAGACAGCCCCCTCCCTCAACTTCAGATGCCCATCACAAGTCCAGGTTATCACCTGTGCTTCTGATTGACCAGCTATAAATTGGAGGTTCCCATGACCCCCTCTTCAGGTTTGATAATATGCTAGAATGGCTCATGGAACTCAGGAAACAGCTTACTTACTAATTATTGGTTTATTGCAAAAGGATACAACTCAGGAACAGTGGCTAGAAAGGATGCACAGGGCAGGATGTGGGCAGGGGCATGAAGCTTCCATGCCCTCGTCAGGCATGCTATCCTTTCAGCACCTCCACATGTTCATGAACTTGGAAGCTCTCTGAACCCTGTGGTTCAGGGATTTTTATAGAGGCTTTATACATAGGCCTCACTGCTTTCAAGCATACCTCAGAGACATTGAGGGTTTGGTTACAGACCACCAAGTAAAGCGAATACTTCAATAAAGTGAATCAAATGAATTTTTTGGTTTCCCAGTACATACAAAAGTTATCCGTACACGATACTGTAGTCTATCAAGTGTGTAGCAGCCTTATGTCTTAAAGATGTACATAATTTAAAAATTGTCTCTTGCTAACAAATGTTAACCATAACCAGGGCTTTCAGCAAGTCATAATCACTGATCATAAATCACCATAACAAATATAATGTTAACGAAAAAAATTGGACTATTGTGAGAATTACCAAAATGTAACACAGAGACATGAAATGAGCAAATAATGTTGGAAAGAGGATGCTGATAGACTTGCCACAAATCTTTAATTTATGGAAAATGCAGTATCTGTACAATGAGATAAAACAAAGCCCAATAAAATGAGATATTCCTGTAAATCACTGGCCATTGGTGATTAATTCAATCTCCAGCCTCTTCTCTCCCACTTTCTAAGCTGGGAGTTGGGGCTGGAAGTCCCAACCTTCTAATCACAGGTATTGTTCCTTGGGAACCGGCTCCTTATCCTTATGGGCTTTCCAAAAGTCATCTCATTAACGTAAACTCAGGTAAGGTTGAAAGAGACTTCTTACAAATAACATTCCTTTCACCTTACTGCTCATTAAAAAAATTTTTTTTTAATGTTTATTTATTTTTGAGAGAAACAGAGCATGAGTGTGAGAGGGGCAGAGAGAGGGAGACACAGAATCCAAAGCAAATTCCAGGCTTTAAGCTGTCAGCAGAGAGCCCAATGTGGGGATCCAACCCATGAACCATGAAATCATGACCTGGGCTGAAATCAGACACTTAACTGACTGAGCCACCCAGGTTCTCCCTACCTTACTGTTCTTATCACTTAGGAAATGCTAAAGATTTTAGAAGCTCTGGGTCAGGAATGGGGATGAGGACCAAATATACACTTCTTATTATAAATCACACTATCACAAAGATTTACCATAAAACTATATTAATAAAGACAGTATGGTATTTGTGAAAGAATAGACAAGGTATCGATGGAACAGAATAGAGAGCCAAGCAATTGACCGACATAAATATAGTCAACTGGCTTTTGACAAAGGAACAAGACAACAAATTGGAGACCAGATATTCTCTTCAACAAATGGTGCTGGAATAACTCAACATCACATACAGAAAATGAATTTAGACACCTTTCATGAAAATTAACTCAAAATTGATCATAGACCTGAATGTGAAATATAAAACTAAAGAACTCCTAGAAGATAGTGTAGGAGAATATCTAGATAACCTTGGGCATGGTGATGACTTTTTAGCACAACACCGAAGTCATGAAATAATTGATAATCTGGAATTGTGCTTTGCAAAAGACATTCTTAAGAGAATGAGAAGACAAACCATGGACTGGGAGAAAAGTCATCACACCTCCACGAATTATTCTTCAGATACTTTACATATTTACTAAAGTTCTTCTCAAAGTCCACTCTCTACTGTACCAAGTACTAAAATCAGAATTTAGTTCCCTAGTACCACATAACAAGATGCTCCGTAATTTAGCAGCTTAAAAACAATACTGATGTTGCATTTTTCAGCCAACATGTGCACAGAGATGCACATTGGGTCCCTCAGATAGTGTTGTCCTATGGCTGAAAGATAATATTTAAATAGCCTCTGAAGCAGCTGGATAAACATTAGTCACAGAAATATATGTACAATGTATTATTTCTAGATCTATTTTGTCCAACTGTATTCATAGGAAGCAAGTCAGAGAAATGTACAAAGTATAATGTGTGTATTTTTTTTTAAACCCAGAAGCTATAGAGAAATGAAGGATTATTCATCACTGCAATTCATAACTGCAAATGGACATTTTTAAACTGGTGAATTCTCTATTCTGTTAGCATGGATATTAAGTGATTTGTTGATTGAGTCCTATTTATATTTGCTGGACAGCTGAAAGGAAAGTAAGACTATTTTATTAAAAATCTTCTGTTGTTTACTAAAAGGAATAACAAAGGTTCAACAAAGCTATTGTCATTTTGAATTTGGGTGTGATGGATGAGGGCAATGGTGGGACAGGAGGGGGAAGGAATCTCTTAGAAATTGCTGGAGATTTTTAGTAATATAAATGATGTGCAACTAATCTAATTTAATTAAATTTAGAATCATAACAGACCCCTTTGAAGAGCTAGTGAAATGCATTTCTTTTGTATATCTCCTGACTGTTGAAATGCAGTACATTAAAATGAATAAGAACAATAGACAGTTTCAACTAATCTCATCTGCAACTCCATCTGATCCAATGAGAAGATTTTAATTAGAGATGGACTTCATTCAAAAAGAGGAACTATTGTAACAAGCCATAATTAAGTTGATTTCTTCCCATAGAGCATAGGTCATACATTCACTTTTTAAAACATTGTGTTTGGTTCTCTAATGTCTTTAATATTTCTGTTTATATTCATAATAAATTATGGATTTTCTTTTTTTCTATGCAGGCATTATTCACTCACCTCAGTGATGGTCTGCCCAGTAATATTTCATCTTTAGAAACTTTTGGAGACCTTCCCTTCCTGAATCATTCTCATTTTTAATCATATGAATAGATAAGAAACCATGTTGCAAAAGTCCTATTATACAATTTCACCATTGATATACAACAAATATGCACTACGTTTCTGTTTTCTTTCACCAAAAATAAAAATAATTAACCATGAATGTAACTTATTAGCCTAATTTACTTGAGAATGTACAGTCCACACACACACATACACAAAGCATCATATATGCTGCAGTGGTAGCTGTTAGAAGGCCTGAAGTATAAATACAGAGAAGAAAACCTGATATATATTTATACATGGTATGCATTTATGCCTGAGATGTTCTAGCAAATTCTTATAGAATAATAAAGCAATTTGTTCAAACGATGACTGCTAATTAAAACAGTTTTGTCCAAAGACACAAATAAATGATGTAATAATAGCTCCTAGATTGAAATGACAGTGCTTTTCATAATTACTTGGCTAGGTAGGGGGTCAGTACTCCATGGTCTCACAAAGGAAATTGTTGGTTGTTTACCCTTTTCTTTCTTCAATTCTCATGTTCTTTTTAAAAGCCTCAAGCCAAAAAACTTTTTATGACAATTGTTTTTATTTCAAGAACTCTGAGGCATTTTTTTTTCTTTCTTAGATTTGATTTTCAAGTAATCTCTACACACAATGTGGGGCTCAAACCCACAACCCCGAGATCAAGAGTCACATGCTCTAAACTGAGCCAGCCAGGGACCCTTATTTCAAGAACACTGATTTTTTAAAAATATTTTTTGTTATTTATTTTTGAGAAGGAGAGACAGAATGCAAGTGAGGGAGGTGCAAAGAGAGAGGGAGACCGAGTCTAAAACAGGTCCAGGCTCTGAGCTGTCAGCACAGAGTCCGATGCAGGGCTTAGACTCACCGAACTGTGAGATCATGACCTGAGCCAAAGTCGAGTGCTTAACTACTGAGCCACCTGACTGCCCCAAGAATTGTTTTTAATTATTTAAATTAAATTTTGAGTCTATAAAATAATATTTATAAAATATATGTATAAAAGACAATACATATGTACCCATCAAATAGTTTTCAGAAAAATTATTTTGCCATTTACTTGGCAGTCTCCTGTATGTTCTCTCAAATCTTAATCTTTTTCCTCTACCACTGTTCTGAATTTTGCATTTGCAATACCCTTCCTTTCCTTTAGTTTTATTCTCTACTTTTACCCCTATACAATATACAATGTTTACTTTTGAATGTCTTTTATAACTTAGTCATACTTTGTATATTTGCTTTTAATTGACTTTTTTTCTGGTCAATCTTGTGTTTCTAAAACTTATCTATGTTTTTGCATGTAGCTGCAATTTATTATTTTTTACTTATTATTTTAATTGCTACATAATCTTGTAACATGAATATCCTAACATTTATTTATTCATTTTACTTCAGTGGATATTTTGTTTGTTTACAATTTTCTGCTACTACAATGTTGCTATTATATTCTTGAACAGTTGCCTGGGGCATATGTGTATAAGTTTGTTTAAGATATAAAACAAAGTGAAATTGCTGTATCACAGTTTAGGAATATTGCCTTTATAAAATGATGTTAAATTATTTTCTAAAGTGGCTGTACTTTTTAACTTTGGCCAATTTTTCTGGTATGAAATGGGAATTCATTGGAGATTTAATTTCTAGTTCCCTAATTCTTAATAAGATTGAGCATGTTTTATGTTTATTGAATGTTCAGGTTTCTTCTGCTTCATGTTCTTCAAGTCTTTTTTCTTTATGCCCTTCCTTTTTTTTCCCTCCATGATTTAAAAATGACATATTCTGTATAAAAATTTTTTGTCAGTTAGAGTTTTCAATTAGCAGCTCATATTAATAGTTTTAATTTTCATTCTGTTTATACTAACTTTCTTAAATAGAAGTTTTTATTTTAATTTAGTTAAATCTATCAATTCCTTTCCTTTCAAATTGAACTTGATGTCTTATTTAAGAGGTCCACCTCTACCCAAAGGATTTTATATATTGTTTTCCCGAAATTTTATTTTTACTTTTACTATTTAGGACTTTAATTATATGAAATTGATTTTCATTATGGTGTAGGGTAGGAAAACAACCTATTTTTTTTTTTCATTGATGCAGATTTGCCACAACACTATTAAATGAGTAAACCATTCTTTCCTTCTGATATAGAGGGACAATTCCGTCTCACTCAAGTGTATATAATTATGACTTGATTTCTTGGTTCTTTATTTTGTTCTATTGGTAATTTTCTATTCCTAAACAGTACTACAATGTTTTAATTACAATAAATTCATAAGTCTTAGCATATGGAAAGAGGAATATCCTTTTATCTTTACTTTCAAAGTGTCTGGACTATTCTTGGCTATTTGTCTTTCATATACAAAATAGCTAGTTAAAATCCCATAAACTAAGCATAATACAATTCTGATTAGAATAGCAGTGATTCCTTGGGTCAATATGTAGAGAATTAACATCTGTGTAATATTGAATCTACCCATTTATGAAGAGGCATATTTACCATTTATTTTATATTTTTCAATATAGGCATGATAGTCCTAAATGCTTATGCATGTAACAGAACTTCAAAATACATGAAGCAGAAATTGATAGAGGTGAATGAAGAAATAGGCAAGTTGAAAGCAGTGGTTGAAGATATCAGTGCCTCTCTCTCAATAATTGATATAGCAAGTTGATAGAAAATCAGTAAGGACAGGGAAGATTTGAACAAAGCTATCAACTAAACTGACCTAATTTTTATCTTTAGACTATTACATTCTACATGAGCAGACTATAGACCCTTTTCAACTGTACAAAGAACACTTATTAAGTCACATCACAATCTGGACCACAAAACAAGGGTCAATGAGTTTTTAACATATTCAAGTCACTCAAAATATGCTTTCTGACAACAATGAAATTAAACTTAAAATATTCAATAGAAAGATTTCTGGAAAATTCCCAAGTATTTGAAATTGAAAAACACACATCTAAATAAGCAATGGATCAATGAAGAAATAAAAATAGAAATTAGAAATTATTTTGATCTGAATAAAAATAAAAACAATATATCTTACTTGGTGAGATGTCATTAAACTGTACTTAAGGGCAAGTTTATAGCATTAAGACTAAATTTATAACACTTCTAGAGAAAACATAGGAGAAAACATTTTTGTCTTTGCCTTAGGCCAAGATTTCTTAGGTATGACAACAAAAATGTAAATCATAATCTATAAAAGAACAAATTAATAACTTGGGCTTTATCCAAATTGAAATCTGAAAATTCGAAAGTCACTGCTAAGAATGAAAAGAAAAGCCATAGACTGGGAGGAAATCATGCATTTCCTGAAGGACTGCATCTAGAATTTATGATAATCTTTCAAAACTCCTTCATAAGGAAAAAAAAAAAAGCCAAATGTGCGCAAAAGATTTGAACAGGCACTTCATCAAAGGACAAGCAGGTGTACTTTTTTTGTCTTCTGTTTTTTACTGAATGCATACTTATTTTATTTATTTTTACTTATTTTTTTAAATTCAAGTTAGTTAACATAGAGTGGAGTATTGGTTTCTGGAATAGAACCCAGTGATTCACCACTTACATATAATGCCCAACAAGTGCCTTCCTTAATGCCCATCACCCATTTAGCCCATCCCCCCACTTCCATCCCCTCCAACAACCCTCAGTTTGTTCTTTTCTTTAAGAGTCTCTTATTATTTGGCCCCATCTCTGTTTTTATCTTATTTTTTCTCCCTTTCCCTATGTTCATCTGTTTTGTTTCTTAAATTCCATACATGAGTGAAATCATATGATATTTGTCTTTCTCTGACTGACTTATTTCACTTAGTGTAATACCCGCTAGTTCCATCCATGTTGTTGCAAATGGCAATATTTCATTTTTTTTTATTGCTGAGTAATAATCCATTGTGTGTGTGTGTGTGTGTGTGTGTGTGTGTGTGTATCTTTAACCATTCATCTTCTTTAACCATTCATCAGTCGGTGGACATTTGTGCTCTTTCACAATTTGGCTATTTCACAATTTGATAGTTGATTAGTTGATAGCACTACTATACACATTGGGGTGCATGTGTCCCTTTGAATCAGCACTTTTGTACCCTTTGGATAAATACCTAAAACTTGCTGAAAGATCAGATGCTGTTTTGCATTTGTTAGCAATAAAATATTTAAAAACATTTTTTTGATGTTTATTTTTGAGAGACAGGGAGAGACACAGTGTGAGTGGTGGAGGGGCAAAGAGAGAGGGAGACACAGAACCTGAAGCAGGCACCAGGCACTATGATGCTAACACAGAGACCAACATGGGGCTCAAACTCATGAGTCCTGAGATCATGACCTGAGCCTAAATTGGACGCTTAACCAACCAAGCCACCCAGGCATCCCAGCAATAAAGTATTTTTAAATTAAGATTTATACATTGTTTTTTTTAGAGAAGATACTATTGCACATTTAATAGATGACAGCATAGTGTAAACATAACTTTTATATGTACTAGGAAGTGAAAGCATTTATTGATTTATTGTTGTATTGTGATATTCACTTTATTGCGGTGCTTTGGAACTGAACCTGCAATATCTCTGATGTATGCCTGTATATAAATGGGAAATACAAGGAAATATCACAATGAGATGTTATATCACTATGTATATTTTAGAGTAAATTTAAAAAGATTGATTATGCCAGTTCTTGTCAAAATTCTAGAGCATCTAGGACACTCAACTTTTGCTGCTTGGACAATCATTTACTGAAATGATATCTCCCATTTTAATTGAGGGTTTTTCTTGTAATATTCTGCTTTACATTTGTTAGGTTATGTTATTGGGTGCATAATATTTAAGTTTTTTATCATGTAATGTTCTCTTTTTACTAATTTTTGTCTTAAGGACTACCTTATCTGATATTAATTGCTGCATCAGCTTTTTAAACTTGGCATTTCCTTTGTTTTTATTTTATCCTTTTATGTTGAGCAGGCATGTATTCCTATATTTGGAATGTACTTGTAGATAGTATAGAGCAGAATTTTAAAATACAGCTTGAAAATTCTTATATTTTTATGGGAACATTTAGTCAATTTGCATTTTTTCCTAATAAATCATAATTTAATATCTAACATAGTATAGTATGCTTTTCATTGTTCCTTTTATCATCTTTTTCTCCATTCTTGCCTTATAGCAAATAGATCTTTTTCTCATCTCAATTTCTTTTGTTAGTTTAGAAATTTTTACATATCGAATTAACTTACCAAAATTGGAGAATAAATATTTCTTTTTATTTTAAATAGTACCAGGTCCATAGAACACTTATTTTTAATAAATTTAACTTATTTTAAAATTAATTTTTATTTGATTTTTCAAAAATTAAGATGATATTTCAAGTCACTTATTAGAGATGTGACAGATGTTCCCACCCATAATTTGATTTATTTTCAAATTTTCAAACATTGTCCTCTTTTTTCTTTTCTTATCTTTCCCTTTTTTCTCTAATCTATCAAGCTCCTTTCAACCACAAGACCAGAACACACCTAAAATCTAGCATCTTTTATTTGATTTTTTGTGTTGTCTTTAATTTTTTAAATTTAATTTTTTTTTACCTTATTAATTCCTTTTCTTTCTTCAAAATAATGACACAAGGAATTCACCCAAAAAGAAAGAACAGGAAGAAATGACAGCCAGGGACTTAATTAACACAGATACAAGCAAGATGTCTGAACCAGAATTTAGAATCACAATAATAAGAATACTAGCTGGGGGTGAAAACAGATTAGAATCCCTTTCTGTGGAGTAAAACCTAGTCAGGATGAAATAAAAAATGCTATATCTGAGCTACAATCTCGAATGGATGCCGCAGTGGCAAGGATGGATGAGGTAGAGCCGTGGATCAGCAATGTAGAGGACAAACTTATAGAGAATAATGAAGCAGAAAAAAAGAGGGACACTAAGGCAAAAGAGCATGATTTAAGAATTAGAGAAATCAGTGACTCATAAAAAGAAACAACATCAGAATCATAGGGGTCCCAGAAGATGAAGAGAGAGAAATAGGGGTAGAAGGGTTATGTGAGCAAATCATAGTGGAAAACTTTGCTAACCTGGGGAAAGACAGACATCAAAATCCAGGAAGCACAGAGGACTCCCATTAGATTCAACAAAAACCGACCATTAACAAGGCATATCATAGTCAAATTCACAAAATACTCAGGCAAAGAGAGAATCATGAAAGCAGCAAGGGAAAAAAAGTCCTTCACCTACAAGGAAAGACAGATCAAGTTTACAGCAGACCTATCCACAGAAATTTGGCAGGCCAGAAAGGAGTGGCAATTCAATGTGCTGAATCGGAAAAATATGCAGCCAACAACTCTATCCAGCAAGGCTGTCATTCAAAATGGAAGGCAAGATAAAAAATTTCCCAGACAAACAAAATTAAAGGAGTTCATGACCACTAAACGAGCCCTACAAGAAATTTTAAGGGGGCTCTCTGAGGGGAGAAAAAAAAAAACAAACAAAAAAAAGACCACAAACAACAAAGACTAGAAAGGACCAGAGATCACCACCAGAAAGTCTAACTCTACAGACAACATAATGGCAATAAATTCGTGTCTTCCAGTACTTACTCTAAATGTCAATGGACTAAATGTTCCAATCAAAAGACATAGGGTAACAGAATGGATAAGAAAACAGGATCCATCTATATACTGTTTACAAGATACCCACTTTAGACCTAAAGACACCTTCAGATTGAAAAGTAAGGGGATGGAGAACCATCTATCAAGATAATGGCACCAAAAGAAAGCTGGAGTACCCATACTTATATCAGACAATCTAAACTTTAAAATAAAGACTTTAACAAGAGATGAAGAAGGGCATTATATCATAATTAAGGGGTCTATCCACAAAGAAGATCTAACAATTCTAAACATTTATGCTACAAATGTAGGACCCCCAAATATATAAATCAATTAATCACAAACATAAAGAAACTCATTGATAATAATACCATAATAGTAGGGAACTTCAACACCCCACTTACAACAATGGACAGATCATCTAACAGAAAATCAACAAGGAAACAATGGCTTTGAATGACACCCTGGACCAGATGGACTTAACAGATATATTCAGAACATTTCATCCTAAAGCAGCAGAATACACATTCTTCTCCAGTGCACATGGAATGTTGTCCAGAATAGATCACATACTGGGACACAAATCAGCCCTTACAAGTACAAAAAGACTGAGATCATACAGTGCATATTTTCAGACCACAATGCTATGAAATTCAAAATCAACCACAAGAAAAAATGTGGAAAGATAACAAATACTTGGAGACTAAAGACCATCCTACTAAACAATGAATGGACTAACCAAGAAATTAAAGGGAAATTAAAAAGTACATCCGAGCCAATGAAAATGATAATAGCACAGTCCAAAACCTCTGGGACGCAGCAAAGGCCATCATAAGAGGGAAGTATATAGCAATCCAGGCCTTCCTAAAGAAGGAAGAAAGGTCACGGATACACAACCTAACCTTACACTTTATAGAGCCAGAAAAAGACAGGAAATAATAAAGATTAGAGCAGAAATTAATGCTATCAAAGCAACAACAATAACAACAATAAAAACAGTAGAACAGATCAATGAAACTAGAAGCTGATTCTTTGAAAGAATTTACAAAATTGATAAACACTAGCCAGTTTGATCAAAAAGAAAAAGGTAAGTACCCAAATAAATGAAATCAAGAATGAAAGAGGAGAGATCACAACCAACACAGCAGAAATGCAAACAATAATAAGAGAACATTACAAGCAATTATATGCCAATAAAGGGGACAATCTGGAAGAAATGGAAAAATTCCTAGAAACATATAAACTACCAAAACTGAAACAGAAAAAAATAGAAAATTTGAACAGACTCATAACCAAAAAAGAAATAGAATTAGTAATCAAAAATTTCCCAGAAAACAAGAGTCCAGGGCCAGATGGCTTCCCAAAGAAATTCTACCAAACATTTAAAGAAGAATTAACACCTATTCTCTTGAAGCTGTTTCAAAAAATAGAAATGGAAGGAAAACTTCCAAACTCTTTCTATGAAGAGTTGATTCCAAAACCAGTCAAAGACCCCAGTAAAAAGGAGAACTATAGACCAATTTCCCTGATGAACATGGATGCAAAAATCCTCAACAAGATACTAGTCAACCAGATCCAGTAATACATTAAAAAATTATTCACCACGACCAAGCGGGATTTATACCTGGGATGCAGGGCTGGTTCAGTATCTGCAAAACAATCAATGTGATACATCACATCAATAAAATAAAGGACAAGAACCACATGATCCTCTCAATAGATGCAGAGAAAGCATTTGACAAAATATAGCATCCTTTCTTGATAAAAACCCTCAAGTAAGTAGGGATAAAAGGATCATACCTCAAAATCATGAAAGTTATATATGAAAGACCCAATGCTAATATCATACTCAATGGGGAAAAACTGAGAGTTTTCCCCTGAGGTCAGGAACAAGACAGGGATGTCCACTCTTGCCACTGTTATTGAACATAGTATTGGAAGTCTTAGCCTTAGCAATCAGATAACACAAAGAAATAAAAGGCATCCAAATTGACCAGAAGGGGGCCAAACTTTCACTCTTCACAGATGACATATTACTTTACATGAAAAACCCAAAACATTCCACCAAAAAAAACTGCTAGAACTTATCCATGAATTCAGCACAGTTTCAGGATATAAAATCAATGCACAGAAATCGGTTGCATTCCTATACACCAATCATGAAGCAACAGAAAGAGAAATCAAGGAATGATACCATTTACAATTGCACCAAAAACCATAACATAGGAATAAATCTAAGCAAAGAGGTGAAAAATCTATACACTGAAAACTTAGAAAGCTTATGAAAGAAATTGAAGAAGACACAAAAAATGGAAAAAAGATTCCATGCTCCTGGATAGGAAGAACAAATACTGTTAAAATGTCAATACTACCCAAAACAATCTACATATTCAATGCAATACCTATCAAAATAACACCAACATTTCACAGAGTTAGAACAAACAATCCTAAAATTTGTATGGAACCAGAAAAGACGCCGAATAGCCAAAACAATCTTAAAAAAGAAAACCAAAGCAGAGGCATCACAATCCCAGACTTCAAGCTATACTACAAAGCTGTAATCATCAGGACAGTATGATACTGGCACAAGAACAGACAGATCAATGGAACAGAATAGAGAACCCAGAAATGGACCCACAAACATATGGCCAAGTAATCTTTGACAAAGCAGGAAAAATATCCAATGGAATAAAGACAGTCTCTTCACCAAATGGTGCTGGGAAAACTGGACAGTGACATACAGAAAAATGAACCTGGATCACTTTCTTATACCATACACAAAAATAAACTCAAAATGGATGAAAGACCTAAATGTAGGACAGGAAGCCATCAAAATCCTAGAGGAGAAAGCAGGCAAAACCTCTTTTATCTTGCCCGCAGCAACTTCTTACTCAACACATCTCTGGAGGCAAGGGAAACAAAAGCAAAAATGAACTACTGAGACATCATCAAAATAAAAAGCTTCTGCCCAGCAAAGGAAACAATCTGCAAAACTAAAAGGCAACCGACAAAATGGAAGAAGTTATTTGCAAATGACATATAAGATGAAGGGTTGGTATCCAAAATTTATAGAGAACTTACCAAACTCAACACCCAAAAAATAAATAATCCAGTGAAGAAATGGGCAAAAGACATGAATAGACACTTCTCCAAAGAAGACATCCAGATGGCCAACTGACACATGAAAAAATGCTCAACTTTACTCATCGTCAGGGAAATACAAATCAAAACCACAATGAGATACCAGCTTACACCTGTCAGAATGGCTAACATTAACAACTCAGGCAACAACAGATGTTGGTGAGGATGTGGAGAAAGAGGATCTCTTTTGCATTGTTGGTGGGAATGCAAGCTGGTACAGCCACTATGGAAAACAGTATGGAGGTTCCTCAAAAAACTAAAAATAGAACTATCCTACGACCCAGCAATTACACTACTAGGCATTTACCCATGGGATACAGGTGTGCTGTTTCGAAGGGGCACATGCACCCCCATGTTTATAGCAGCACTATCAACAATAGCTGAAGTATGGAAAGAGCCCAAATGTCCATCGATGAATGAATGGATAAAGAAGATGTGGTATATGCATAAAATGGAGTATTATTCGGCAATCAAAAAGAATGAAATCTTGCCATTTGCAATTCTGTGGTTGGAACTAGAGGGTATTATGCTAAATGAAGTTAGTCAGAGAAAGACAAATATATCACTTCACTCATATGATGATTTAAGATACAATACAGATGAACATAAGGAAGGGAAACAAAAATAATATAAAAACAGGGAGGGGGACAAAACATAAGAGACTCTTAAATATAGAGAACAAACAGAGGGCTACTGGAGAGATTGTAGGAGGGGGGATGGGCTAAATGGGTAAGAGGCACTAAGGAATGTACTCCTGAAATTATTATTGCACCATGTGCTAACTAACTTGGATATAAATTTAAAAAAATAATAAATTATAGAAAGTAAAAAAAAAATAATTGTCAATATTGGTGACACTGCACGTAAGTCAAGAGGGTGTGTAAAAGTTTGTTACTCATTTAATGAGGTTTTGTGGAGACAGTAGGACAAAGCTCCTAAGCTGGTTCCCAAATGTCTTGAGAGTTCAGGTGAGGGAAACCAAGTAGGCTTTTATTTGCAGTTTTGGACTGGGGTAAGGGTTTTTGTGTACTGGCCAGGGTTCATGTGATTTGAATATTTTGCCAGTTCCAAAGGAAGAAACAAACGTACTTTCTTATCAGACTGCCTGATACAGGTAGGAAAAAGGAGAAAAGAGAAAAGAGAAAGGGGCTTGAAAGATGTGAGCAGTGAAGCATCAAAAATGGAATCAGACTCTTTGTTACAATTTATCCTTGATATTTGACTGATGACTAAAATGTGCCATGTTTCATTTAATTGAATTTGATCTCATTTAAGTAAGACATTACAGTGCTTTATGAGGCCTGTAGCCTGAAACTAGTAAGAATGTTGAAAGTTCTATTGAATTCTTTGTTGAAGAGCCCCGCATCATATATTTTGGGAAAAGAAATACGTGCCTTGGTCACTATCAATATTGTCTGGAACTCCACAGGAGATAAGGAGTGAAGCCTTATCTGAGAGAAGGCTTGTACTGTGGCTTTAGCATGTGCAGAGATATGTGTAACCTTAATTTATATTTTGAATATCTGTGAAGCAAGAGATACCCAGATTTCTTTATTCCAAGTGGAAAATCTTGAATAAGGAATTGTTGCTTCCATTAGACTTAACCAGACCCAGGAGTCAGTAAAAATGTACTGATGAGGATCACTGTTGGCCAAGGCATCCCATGTTAAGATTGCTGAATAAGTTTAGCCAGTTTTGCTAATTCCTGAGTTCCATTCTCAGTCTGGAACATGCAGTTAAAGGATAAGAGGCAGTAACTCTCCATAGAACTCCATCTTGTGTAACAGTGGCTCTACAAATGTTATATAAACTCCCTTAGATGCTATCCAAAGGATACCAAGGGGCTTGTCAGGAAGCTAAGGAGAGCAGAAGAGGGATGACCTCTGCCATCACTGTGGCATTTGGCAAGGGAATAAGAAGAAGACAATACCCCTCCCCACCAGCCCCCCACATGTGACACAAGCAAGAGTCCAGATTTGGTTCCATCTCATAAGAAGGAGACTTTAATGATCATGCTGAGCTCGTGGGGTACTGCTCCCACCATCCAAAGCATCATCCACATATGGAAAGTCATAGGCTCATGTCCTGTAAAGTCTCTGTTTTCAGGAAAACTCAGTGTGTAGCCAGCAATTGCCACTTTAATGGATGTACAATGAGGCCACAGAGGGTAGTTTCTTGCACTGGAAGCCCATGTGCACCTTATGGCCATCATGGGTAGACCAGGGACTACAGGAGGATTGAAAGGAGGTTGCCAAAGCTCCTAGAGTGCAGAAGGCTTTAGGGTACACTAATGGATGTGCCTATTGTATTGCAGTTTGGACAGATTCTAGAAACTTTTGTTGTAGAAGTTACCATTCATAGTGGACTATGTATAACATAGTATTAAGTAATATTTGTAAACTGGGAGTATGTTGTCTCCAGAACCCAAAGAAAAGACTTGGACTTGTTTTGGTTATCCTAGTTAGAAGCTATTCCTTCTTTACTTCCCTTCGCTATTGTCTGCTCAGCTCAGGACACCTTGCCACTGCAGCTGCCCATGTTCCCCATATGTCTGGGCTCACTGTGAGGCAAGATGCTGCTCATTGAGAATGTGGTCTCACTCTGAGGAACAACAGTCTGGGACAACAGCCATGAAAGAGTTGCAGTAGCACTCTGGTCTGGGCCCTCGTTTTGCTTGGCTCCCATACAACAAGTCAGGCATCAGGAAAACACCAAGAACAAAGGGATCCTGAATTTTCTCAAGTACGTCTCATCAGGCGGGTGAGTTTGAACCCAACTTCAGGGTCTTTGATAACTGCCAGACAAATGTGCACAGATGCACCAGATCTTTCCCTTCCTTCAGAAGGCCCGGCTGAGGCCAGTGAACACGGGGCTCCTGACTGACCCTGACTTCATCACCTGATCTCCAGTGAGCAGAAACAATGTCCTCTGGAACTTTAAGAAGTTCCTGGTTGGACCAGACAGTGTGTCTGTGCAAAGGTATAGCCACCACTTTCCAACCAGCAACGCGGAACTGGATATTGAAGCCCTGGTTTACCAGGCTCCCCACTGTGCTTAGGGTTTCCCTCCTAACCCTGCTGGTTTGCAGGCACAGCACCGCTGTGAGGAGTGTGGGTGAAGGGGAGGGTTCATCCAAGGGGATGAAACATCCAATGTTTCCTCTAGTCTGACTGGAGAAATGCTTGATGTCCAGGAAAATCCTCCAACACAAGCACTGGTCCTGTCTATCCCAGTCTCCTCCGGGCAGACCAAGTAAACAGACCCTAGTGTCACAGACACAAACGAACAAAACATCATGGGTACTGAGATAGTCAATAGCTATTTTTTGACAGAGTAAGAGATGGAGCAATTTTCAGGAATTTACCTGAAGTGGTGGGGCTTTGTACTAAGTATGGGACAACAACCTGTTTCCTGTTCATGAACCTGTTTATGAGTATTTATATGTCCTGAATGAGTGTAAGAAATGAATCACCTTGGAGAAGGATGTCATCAGTGTCATGGCATACCTGTACTCCTGAAGAAACTTAGATGCCTTTAGGATGGTACCTGCAAAGATTTTGTATGATCCTGGGGATGCTGAGATAGCCTGTGGGTAGCCAGGAAAGCATGTATCCTTGTGTCTCCTAGAAGATGAAGGCAACTGCATCTGAAAGGCTATTGAAATAGACACAGAACATATTAGACAAATCTATGACTACAAAGTATTTACCACTTGCTGATTGAGTAGAGTAAGTAATTTTAATAACATAGTGTATGGGGTGCTGCTTAACTGGTGGAATGATAACATTAACATTATGCAATCCACTATTAAGTGCCATTCATTCTTTCTAGGTTTAAAAGCAGGCCAAATTGGGCTGTTAATTAGAGAAGCAGTGGAGACAATCACCCCTTCTCTAATAGGTCTTATACAATAGGTTTCGATCTAGAAGACTTGTTTTAATTTATACTGGACCATACAAACTATTTTATCTGGGCAGAAGATCCATAGGGTCTCATTTTATTGAGCCAATTGTGAGTGCCAAAGACTTAATTTAATTTTAATTTATTGCTCATTGGGTTAGAGCAGCCATGACCACTATGGGATACTTTAGAACATTGGGCACTATGACTACAGGGAATTTAAACAAGGCAATGGTTCCTATGGATAAGGTAAGGCATTCCTATTTATCCTCTATTTTTATGTTTAGAAACTCCCCTGACATGACAGAGATGCCTTGTTTAAATTTAGTGGGATCTCCAGGAATAAGTATAATTACAGCCCCCATAATGATTAAGGCCATGATGTTTTGCTAATTGGTAATTTCAGCAGATGTTAAAGTTAATTCAGAAACTATATTGTAGAAACAAAATGCCAAGCAGCAAGCAACCTTTTATCATTTTGTTGTATAAATCTTTTTAGTGAATTTTGGATTTTCAACTGGGTCAAATTTTGGACCTCTGTTTACATTTTTTTTGTTTCCTCCTCCTATATTCAGGTTTCTGGGGGATTTGGGGGGTACTTTTTGGTTGATTACTAGACATATTTTGACAGAGGACTGTGTCCTCTCTCCCCTGCTCATATTTGTAGGTTTCTCTTTCCAGAAAGCCTCAAATCAGTATTTGTTAGCTTTTTTTTTTTTAAGATTTTCACAGATAAATTCATATTTTCTCAAAACTCTAAGAGGAATGGTTCCTCTAGAATGTATTAGGTTTGCTTCTTCCAGGAACCTGGGACACCAGTCTAGCTTACTAATTTAGTCTAGTTACTAAATTAATTTATTCACATGGAGTTTTTTTGCACTCCCCACATAGTATGCATTTTCATTTCAAAGCTTCTTTGAGATTTTGGGGTTAGGAATTCTTGAGGAAGATATTTTCCCCTTTCTGTTCCGTGTGAAAATTTGAGACAAGCAACTTTGTTTGTAGTATTCTTGGTTTATCTTTAAATTCACTCCTATAATGAGGTTGTAGACCCACAGGCTTTGTATACCGTGCTCAATGTCCCTTGCGGCCTTAAAAATCAAAGCTGAAGTTCACCTCATTCATCAAATGATTTTGAGAAAAGTCAAAGTGCTCAGTAATGCATCTTGGATTCTTCCTTCTCTTAATTTTTGGTCTCATTATATTTAATGCTCTTTTAAGCTTATCAATGCATTTAGACAAAATGATGGTTGATGCAAATGTTTTCAGTCACTATGCTTAGTTTACTTTTTATTTTTTATATATATCATTATTATTTGCAATTCTCATAGTCAACAGTAAGAAGCCTTTTTGAGTGAATGAGGTTTTTCATGTATGTACATCTGGGCCTTCCTTTTGTTTAAGAACTACTCTTAGAAAAGAAAAGATGGAATTCTAAGTGTCTGGAAAAATGATCCTACATAATGCACATATAGTAATTGCTTTTGTTACTTTTGAAAATCCACTTTACCAGTTGAATTTAGATACACTCTTCTGAATTTATTAAAAAGTGACAGTGGTTTCTTTAAAAATGAAACCATTAAATGGTTTCTTTACATGGTTTCTTTACTCTTCACCTGCAGTATTTCTTATTTATGGAATTGTTTTTGTTTGAGATATATGTGGATAACAGAATATTTTCTTCTTATCACAGAGCGATAAGAAATTTGATCTCAGAGACTTTATGTGCACATAAGAAGTGTGTGGCAGTATTATACTGAGAAAGGGCAATGAATTTGCTCCCCTGCCCCCGGATTTGTGTCTTCTATAGTGCTTTCACACAATAATGCTGGGCTTTGGCATATGAGAGTTTTGGTCAATGAGACATCAGCAGAAGTGATACAAACAGAAATTTAAGAGTACTTCCTACTCCCTACTGAGGCCTACTCTCAGAATTGTTTCTGGAGGAATTCAGTAGCCATGCTGTGAGCTGATCCTAGCTTTTCAGACAAAGGGAGGTCATGTGGAGGGGCTCTCCAGGGTACAATCTCACAGGGAGCTAGCAACAATGAGGATAACAGGCCTCCAAGCAGCAGTCAACTCCAAGACCCAGGTATTGTGAGAGAGCCTTTCAGACCTTCCAGCCCTGCCTATTGGGGATACAGGCAGCCTTAAAGTGACCTTAGTGGGTACTGTATGGAGCAGAAAAAGAGCTCAGTCAACTCCAGAAACATGAAAAGTAACACATGCTTGTTGTTTCAAGCTATTCAGTTTTGGAATATTTGATCATGCAGGGATTCATAAGAAACATGTAAGAGGTTTAATTCAGCCCTGTGTACTGGGAAATTTTGCTTTCTCACATTAAAAAGCCAAAACGAATATGCATTTCCTTCATTCTCTAGTATGCTCTTCATTTCCAAAGCACTGTGAAATCTTTATTAAAGTACAAATTTGAGACCTTTTCCACAGCATCTCTCTTTCACCAAGATATCTTTTTTAAATGTTTATCTTTGAGAGAGAGGGAGAGACAGAGGGTGAATGGGGGAGGGGCAGAGAGAGAGGGAGACACAGAATCTGGAGAAGGCTCCAGGCTCCAGGCTCTGAGCTGTCAGCACAGAGCCTGACATGGAGCTTGAACTCACGAGCCATGAGATCAGGACCTGAGCAGAAGTTGGATGCTTAACCGACTGAGCCACCCAGGTGCCCCTCACCAAGATATCTTATTTGTACAAAGCTCAAATAATTCTTTCTATTATTATTTTGATTTATTTTAAGTAAAATGTTATGCAAATGCTTGCTTTAACTGCTAAGAGCTGTCACTAAAGGATTTGTATTCTATACTAATAATGCCAGGCTGTGTTTCATGCCCCTTAATGAAATTTTGACCTTATTTGCTCTAAAAAAAAATCTGTGCTCGCAAAAGCTATAATTCTGTTGAATGGTTTCTCAAATGTTTGAGGAGTCATACTGTGTAATATTGGTTATACTTCACAGTGTGCAACATTATATTGCATGTGTGTTTTACTAGTGAGTAATTTTATTTTGTAGTCCTGCAAGTACCATCATATAATTAAACTGTAAACTCATGTGGTGTAAAGGTCAGACACTTTAAATGTATGAAAACAAATGATATGTGTATTTAGGGTTCTACTTTTTGCACACTGAGATCAGCAAAGGGATGAAAAGATCATGTATGCTGCAATTGAAATTTCTAATCTTTGGAACAAAGTTTTGCAGCATCTTGTTATTGTAAACAGAATCTTACACACATCATTTAAAAGTGTACCTCCATTTTCTTGGAATATTCACGGAGGAAACATTCCTGTTAGAGATTTTTAACCTAGTCATGAATAAGTCAATCACTGTAGTTAGTGCCTACTTTCTTCTTCTTAATTGTATCTTCTGTAAATACACCTTGATTTTGGCTTTGTGGAAGCTTTCACAGTAGAAATATATCATGCCTTTCTTTACGATGACCAAAAATACAGAAGATTGTAGCTAATTTATTCTTTGTATTTTAGGTTTTTAAAATGGACACAATAATTTCAAACTAGTTTTAAAAGTGTCTCTTTAGAGACACCTCAAGTCATGATCTCACAGTTCGTGGACTCAAGCCCCATGTCAGTCTTTGTGCTCACAGCGCAGAGCCTGCTTCCAATTCTCTGTCCCCCTCTCTCTCTTTGCCCCTGCCCCCGCTCATGCTCTCTCTCTCTCCCTCTCTTTCTCAAAAATAAACATTGAAAACGTTTTTTAAATTGTTTCTTTAAGGTCAAGGGAACATGTTTGTGTATACCAACTATATTTATTCCATCTTACCCTTGTACATGGAGATTCCAGAGAAATCAAGGCTTACTTAATCTTGGACAGTATTGCTATTAGATAGATCACCAAGAGATGAATATAAGTAGTTTTTAGTAAAAAAAATATTCCAGTTATTCTTTGGGAATATTCGGAAACAAATTTAAATGGGCCAGGTGCTGATATAAGATAGCCTTATTATTCCTATCACATGACTTTTCAACAATGTAGAGGAGCATTTAGACACTATGTATCCATTTATTTAGAATATGTGAATTCTTATAGAGCAGAAATGTGTCTTAAAACTCCATTTCTTCACCCAGTAATCTTCTACCACAGATCTTCCAAACTAATGAGTCAATGAAGAGGCTTACTGGTGTTAAATTCTACGTATGAATCCATATGTGTCTTCATCTGGAAAGAAGGTCTAAAGCTTTCATTATATTCTCAAAGATTCATAAATGCAAAAATGCTTTGAACCTGATTGTCTGTCTCTGGCTTTTCAACCTAGATGTGCATGCTTTCCTTGATGAAGTGTATGCAATTTCTTTACATTCTTAGAGTGAGCTTAAATATATTTCCGTAATGTTTCCTTTCACCATTCTTAATTCTATCCCTTGGTGTCAAAGAGAAAAAATCCAATTATAATATTTCAGTCCATCAAATAATTAAAAATAACTATATTGATTATTCTCATTTACATATCTTAGAAAATTTTGTTTTTCATAATTTATAAATGATAAAACAGAGTGGTATAAATTTGTTCATAACATTAGTTTATGGTTTTAATGTCTACAGGATTTGTAGTGATGTCCTTATTTGGTTTTATTCCTAATGTTGGTTACTAGTGATTTTTTTTTAAATCATCCTCATCAAAGTTTAATCAATTTTATTAGAGTTTTCTACAAATAAAAATTTGGCTTTATTGATTTTTTTCTATTGTATGTTAATTTTCTGTTGTACTAATTTCTGTTATCTTTATTATTTGTTTTTCTATTTTTGCGTGTGTGTGTTTAATTTGCTCTTATTTTTCCAACTTGTCGAGCCAGAGACTTAGATTATTGATTTTTTAGCTCTTTTAAAAATGCGTTTTTGGGCGCCTGGGTGGCTCAAGCCTGTTAAGTGTCTGTCTCTTGATTTGGGCTCAGGTCGTGATCTCACAGTTTGTGGGATTGAGCCCCACCTCCGGCTCTTCGCTGACTGTGGAGCTTGCTTGGGATTCTCTCTCTCCTTCTCTCTCTCTCTGCCCCTCCCCACTTCCTCTCCCTTGCTCTTTCACTCTCTCTCCCTCAAAATAAATAAACTCAAAAAAGGCATTTTAAGGCTACAGATTTTCCTTTAGGCATAGTTTAGCTGAATGCTACAAGCTTTGATCTGTCATATTTTCATTTTTTATCAATTATCATACTGTATGCTTCAGTGTATATGCTGTTCAAAAACTGGCAGGAGTAATCTATGTTATAGAAGTCAAGATGATTGCTTACCTTTGGGCAGGATGACGTGGTAGTAATGAGGAGTGGTTTGTGAGATTCTCCTGGGGTTCTGGTAATGTTCTATTTCATGACCTGACTTGTGGTTCTATGGGTATAAATACTTTGTAACAATTTATTTAGATGTTTGTGATTTGCTTATTTTAAAAAATCCCTGTATTATTTGAATAAGATTCTTTTAATGTTAACAATAAACTACCATAAATAAAAATTGGATGTTGATGAGAGTTTGAAATACATTTTAAAAATGTTAGGTTTCATTGCAGAAGTAATTGCTACGTAAATGTACAATCTTAAAAAGGTTAAATTCAACATAAATAAAAAGCTAGCTCTCCAGTTTCAATAAAGATCCAGTTGAAAAGATCAGAATAAATTCCAGTTTTTTTTTTCTTTAATGCTTATGCAGGTACTTTAGTTTTTTTCCCACTCAAAAGATTATCAATTTTTCCATTTATTAGTTTTCATTTTATTAATTTCCAGATTAAGAAATACTAGAAGAGTGCCTGGGTGGCTCAGTCGGTTGAGCGTGTCACTTGATGTTGGCTCAGGTCATGATCCCAGGGTTGTGGGATCCAGCCCTGCGTCTGGCTTGTTGCTGAGCATGGAGCCTGCTAGAGATTCTCTCTTTCTCTCCCTTCGCCCCTCTACTCTGCTTGCTCTCTCTCTCTCTCTCTCTCTTTCTGTATATGTGTGTGTGTGTGTGTGTATACATATATACATGTATATATATGCATATATACATATATATTATGAAATAAAAATAAAAATAAGAAATACTAGAATGCCAGGGCACCTGGATGGCTGAGTTGGGTAAGCCCCTCGTCATGATCTCATGGTTCATGAGACAAAGCCCAGTGTTGGTACTGTGCTGGCAGTGTGGAACTTGCTTAGTTTTTCTGTCTCCCTTTCTCTCTCTCCCTCCCCCACGCTCTTTCTCCCTCTCTTTCAAAATAAACAAACACCTATTAAAAAGAAAAAAGAAATACTAGAAAGCCAAGTAATTAAGCTTAACCTATTTAGGTAGAGCAAAGTTCATAATTAAGCATCCTTAAAATTGTCATAATTGTAACTATTCTGACATTATACAGGATATTAGTAAATTAGAAGTTGGTAGTTGTAGAAATATATCAATACCATATTATCATCAGCTGACTGCATTTTCCCTCTTTTACCTGAGTTAGGTCTTAAAAATACAAGGTTGAACCTGATCTTTATAGTTGTCATATTTCAATGAAAATATGTTTTAATGGACTACTTCGTGCCCAAAGTCTAATAAAAGAGGTTTTGTTTATTGTATAAATGATAAAAGATCATCTTAGCTTTAGCTTTGCTTCCTGACATCTCTAGTGTTAATTATAATCTCTATATTTTATTTACAGTCCTTACTTCTTCCTCCGTCCTCCTGTCTTTCCTTGAAGTCTCACTTCTTCAGGTAACCCCCAGCTCTGCATACAGATTATATTAATCCCCCTGTGTATACACTTTCCTAACAACCTTCACCTACAATGTGCTTCTCATTTGTACTTATTTGTTCAGTGTGAACTCTCTTCATAGACTTTAAACTTCCCAAGGACCAAGCCCTTGGCTGTGTTTTGCACCAGTACATATTTTAGCACCTAGTAGAGTGTGTGGCTTATAGTGAATTTCAATAAAATATTAATGGAATAGGCGGATGAAATGTGCATGTTCTAAGTAATATAGGATTATCTTAGATACTTTGTTTACTGATTCTTGAAGGACTGTCAAATTTTGGTTCTTCTGGAGAATCTGAGAGAATTTGGACTTTAATTTTTTTAATTTATTAATTTTTGTTTTAATCTTGAGAAGTTTTGGTGCAGTTGCCATAAGCCCACCATTTTGGGAGGCATGAGAGCACACAATGGTTCTCACCACATTTTTAATTCCTCTAAGGTATTCAAAGCTGGAAAATAAATTACTTTCTAGCCTTGATCCATAGAAGGCTAGGAGTGGGAAACAAAAGGGAAAAGGAAACTGACAGCGAGATTTTTCTCATGTGTATGAAAACTCTTCAGGAGGAGAATCTCAAGCCTTTTCATGAAACCCAATGTCTTCCTTCTGCAAGATTAAGGTCATCATTTGATTGGAGATTATTTGAAACCTTACTCAACACACATTTCCTGTACCCCATTTACTTTGAATTACAATTGTAAACTTGATAGATTGTTTGATATATTAAAGCAAGGTGGATGCAAACATATGCTAAACATTATTCAAAAAATTCAAGTACATGTTACTTTAAAACTGTATTAAATATGAAACCGGTTTTTTCTTCTTTTTAAGTTTTTATTTAAATTCTAGGTAGATAACATATAGTATTATATTGGTTTCAGGAGTAGAATTTAGTGATTCATCACTTACATATAATAACCCAGTGCTCATCACAAGTGCCCTCCTTAACGCCCATCACCCATTCAGCCCATTGCCACCCACCTCCTCTCCAGCAATCCTGAATGTATTCTCTATTATTAAGAGTCTCTTATGGTTTGCCTCCTTCTCTTTTTTTCCCCCCGTCCCTCAGGATCATCTGTTTTTTCCTTAAATTCCACATATGAGTGAAATCATATGGTATTTGTCTTTCTCTGACTGACTTATTTCACTTAACATAATACACTCTAGCTCTATCTACAGAGTTGTAAATGGCAAGATTTCATTATTTTTTTTAAAGTTTATTTTTTGAGAGAAAGAGAGAGAGACTGCATAAGTGGGGGTGGGGCAGCAAGAGAGGGCAACAGAAGAACTGAAGCAAACTCCTCACTGCAGCAGAAAACCTGATGTGGGTCTCGAACTAACAAACTGCAAGATCATGACTGAGCTGAAGTCAGACACTTAACTGACTGAGCCACCTAGGCGCCCCAAGATTTCATATTTTTGATAGCTGAGTAATATTCCATTGTATATGTATATATACCACATCTTTATTCATAGATAGCTGATGGATGTTTGGGTTCTTTACATAATTTGGTTATTGTTGATAATGCTGCTATAAACATCAGGGTGTATATGCCCCTTCAAATCAGTATTTTTGTATCCTTTGAATAAATACTTAGTTGTACAATTGCTGAGTTGTAGAATAGTTCCATATTTAGCTTTTTAAGAAACCTCTATACTGTTTTCCAGAGTGGCTGCACCAATTAAAACAAGCAAACAAACAAACAAATAAAAAGAAACCAATATTTGAATAGTATTTGTGTCATTTAAAAAAACGCAAAACTAGAATTGTTCTTGTTTTGATGTATCTTCTTGGACATAAGAAGCTCTTCTCAGTTAGAAGTACTAACAGGAATGTATTTGTGAGTTGTGAAGCAGATAGCTTTATAACTAAAGCTTTTTTTTTTCTTTCAGTGTAGCATTGTTTAGGTAAAAATCCAAACCACACCAGTTTTTAACATTTAATGACTAAGAGTATTCTACAAAATTATTTATCTGAATGATTATTTAAGGTAATTCCTTTATAGGATTATTTGTAGATGACAGGTAATACAAAATGGCTCTTTAGAGTTACTAGTAGTTTGATATCAACAAGATCTTGATTAAATGGAACAATAGATGGAAATTTTGGCAGAGCTGTTGCCAAAGAGAATTATACAAATTATCACGTTTGTTTTTAGAATAGGCATAGCACTTACATTTAAATATTGGATCTAGTCATGATCTTTCCAAAAAATTAATTACTCTAGACTGTATCTCAGGAAATATCTGAGTAATCACCAGTGTATGAACAAAACTTACATATAATTAAATTTTTAAAAATTTGATGGGAAATATTGAAAGTGTAGAAACATAATCTGCCAAAACTTGACTTATATGTTCTGACATTGTATGTCTTTCTCGTTAGATGCCTTCACTGTTCTTATTGATTTTTGTTTTCTTTTTATAGATAGATATTTTAAAATGTCTCTTGTATCTCAGCTGGGTGTACAAAGAACACAAGAATGTCTTTTCCACTGTGTGTCATTGTTCCAACTACAGGTTAGGAACAGATGGAAATATCAACTGAAGAAAGTAAGGTGTGCAAAGAGTTGATGAAAATCTTGTTTTATAAGGGCTATATTTCCTATAAAGTTGAAATCTAAACCTGAACATAGATATTACTCTCTCAAAATTCTTTTTTTTTAAATTTTTTAAATGTTTGTTTATTTTTGAGAGACACAGACAGAGCACGAGCAGGGGAAGGGCAGAGAGAGAGGGAGACACAGAATCCGAAGCAGGCTCCAGGCTCTGAGCTGTCAGCACAGAACCTGATGCAGGGCTGGAACCCAGGAATCATGAGGTCATGACCTGAGCCCAAGTCAGACACTTAACCCACTGAGCCACCTAGGCACCCCATCAAAATTCTTTATACAACAGTTTATAATTCAGTCCATGATTTGAAAGAAGTTATATTCAGTTTCAGCACTATTGAAATATATTAAATATTTCTGAGGGACTGAAAAAATCTTTCCCATTGTATTACATTTTTATCGAATTTTGGAACAGATGTTTTCATTCTGTATATGGTTAAGTATGAAGAGCTTTGTTATATTATGAACACTATATTTTTTAGAAAGAAAAAAATTAGCTTAACAATTTGCCATGATAACGCAGCATAACTGGACATGCCTGATTTGACTTCAGAAAGAGTATATTTAAAGAGACATAAAAATAGTATGATAAAGTCCATCTTCTGATAATAACCTTGATTCCAACAATTCAACATCAACGGAATGCTACCCTAGAACTAGAATATTTCTTACATGAGAAAAGGTATCATTCACAATTACAGAAGTGTGACTTCCTCATTTTCAAAATGCATGCCCTTAAGTTTAAAGACTTTCAGCATCTTTTATTCTTTCCATGAATCTGGAAGACAGTCAGAAGTTGCCCGGAGGTTATCTTTAAATACATTTCTTGGGGTGCCTAGGTGGCTCAATCAGTTGAGCATTCAACCTTGGCTCAGGTCATGATCTCCCAGTCGGTGAGTTCAAGCCTTGCGTTGGGCTTTGTGTTGACAGCTGAGTCTGGAAATTGCTTTGGATTCTGTCTCCCTCTCTCTCTGCCCCTGCCCTGGTCATGATCTGTCTCCCTCTCTCAAAAATAAATAAACATTAAAAAAAATTAAATAAATTTCTAAACAATACCAGAAAATGTTATTTTATGTACTTGTCAATATTTGACTCTAAACTTTTATTTGCATATCAAAAATTGTGTCCAAAATTGCTTTAGAAGCTATGGTTTAAAATGGCAAAAAGGTGAAACATTGTTTTGACGAGCCATCCAGAAAGCTAAATTTTAAATAGAATAACCACCTCCCCTTGTGCACTCACCATCCAACTTCAGCAATTTTGTCAATTCTGTTTTATTTACCATCACATATTTGTTTTTAAACTGAAATATTTTAAAGAAAATCTCAAAAGACATTGTGTTCAGTCAGCATGCTTCTTAAACTGATAAAAAAACTTATTTTTAACTTAGCTCCCATTCAATTTTCATACTTTATGTAAATAAAAATAATTATTTTCTCAATGTTTAGATGTTGAAAAATATAAAATATTCTGAAAAGTTGTTAGACTAGTTCGATGAACACCTGCATATCTTTGCTTTATTTAGATTCAGCAACTGTCAAAATTGGCCATATTTTCCTTTTCTTTTATGTCACTTTTTCTTGCTCAGGATGTGCGTGGGCTCTCTCTCTCACACATGGTGATCACTTTGTAATATACATACATGTCGAATCACTGTGTTACACACTTGGAACCAGTATAATATTGTATGTAAACTACACCTCAGTAAACAAAGTGTGTTGCCTCATGGGTTTATTTAGCTCTTTATTTCCTCGCCATTCCTCCCCTCCCCCGCAGGAATATTACATGGATGCAACACATCATAAAATATATATTGACAATTGTGATGAACATAGCATAATGTGTAGATTTGTTGAACCACTATGTTATACACCTGAAACTAATGTAGTATTATGTGTCAACTGTGCTTCAATTAAAAAAAAAAAGATACGTTGATGTAAATTTGTTTCATTATTGGTGATGTTACATTTTCTCATTTGGTTAAGATTGTGTTCACCAGATTTCTCCATTGTAATTTTTCCCTTTATAATTATAAGTATTATGTGGAGTGAAACTTCAAGAATATGTGAATATCTTTTTCCCCAACAAATTTTACTCAATAGTAAACGATCTTTATTATATTATCTCATGTCCAATCAGTGTTCAAAATTTCCCACTTGCCTCATAAATATTTTGAGTTATTTTGTTTGAATTATGATCCAGACAAGGTTTAGACATTCTGTTTCATTTTGATGTATCTTAAATTTCTTTTAGTCTCTAGAGTCTCTCTTCCCATTTTCCACACACTATCTCTCTTTTCATGTCTTCCATTGCTTTGTTAGAGAAATTGAGTCAGTTGCCTTATAGAGTGATCATTTTTTTTGTGTGTATTGTATTCAAATTGATTTTCTGTTTCCATATAAACTGGTAAACTGTAAACTGGTATTGAGATCTAGACATTTGATTAAATTCCATTTAAGATTTTAATGGCACTTACTTTAATTTCTTTTAACGTTTATTTATTTTTGAGAGAGAGAGACAGGGCGCGAATAGGGGAAGGGCAGAGAGAAAGGGAGACAGAATCTGAAGCAGGCTCCATGCTCTGAGCTGTCAGCATAAAGCCCGCTGCGGGGCTCGAACCCACGAACCGTGAGATCATGACCTGAACTGAGGTCAGATGCTCAACTGACTAAGCCACCCAGGTGCCCTTAATGGCACTTACTTTAAAAGTGGTGCTGAGAACTTTCAATATGTCTCTTAAAGGAAGAATCTTAATTGATTTTATTCTGCAATGGTCTGACCAAAACCAACACAATTCAAAGCAGTGACTATGTATTCACTGCTTGTGTGGAAAATGCCACCACTTTCAGTCTTACTTCACTGCTTAAGTAGTGGGACAAGTTTTCAAATCAACATTTCCTTGCCCATAAGCATTTTACCATAGTTTATGACCAAAAATTGAGAGGAGAGTAACAGAAAATGCATCTGTGCATGCAAGTTTAAGATTGAAAGTGGGGAATTCTGGGCAACGGCTACTTTGTCCTGTAAAAGTCCTATTTCTCCTGTCTACATAGCACGTGAAGAAATGGAGAGGACTTTGAGAGCAGGGCAAGAGAAATCTTCCAGTTGAGCAGTTATATAACAACTAAAACTGTACTACTTCATTTACATAGATATAATGCAATGGGTTTTAAAAAAAAATGATAGACTCATTAATTTTCAGGACTAAGGGGACAATACTATTGACCACTCAGCTTTTGCCTGAGTATTTCCAATCAAAGTGTGCCTACCCCTTTCTGAGAAAAAGACACCTCTATTGTTAGTTTATCTCAAAGAATACCATTTTTTTCTTATGTTGTCATGAAACCAGTCATCCTATAAACTCCACATTTATGTCTTACTTATGCTTTCTGTGAAAACTCAGAGTTCCCTTTCTCATCTATGTGACAATCTGTTAATAATTGAAAAGCACAGCTATGGTTCCCCCTGTTTTTTTAGAACACATGTAACCAGACCCTTACCCAGAGATCTGTCATGTCACAAACTCAGATACCTGTAGAGGCCAGGCTATAGCAGGAATGTGTGATGTTGGCTAGACTAAGATGGAAAATTCATAATGTAAAGAAGGTAGGTGTCAGCTTATGGCGTTCGTGGATTGTCACCAAGGTGAAAATGTGGGACTTAATGCTACCAGATCTTTGAATTCCCAATAAAAGTTGGAAACATGGTTTGTATGAGAAATCTCCTGATTTCTAAACATTAGTATACATTCTAAACTTCAAAGCACTGTGTAGTTTAGCACTGTGCAAGCCAAATAAAATACATTGGAATGGTCAGATTCTGTTTGTCAATTGCCAGTTGTGACTTGTGTTGTAATCCTTCTAAAAGTGACAGGTATCCAGACTCCTGGGCTGCTTCCTTTGGAGGTACTGTAATTCACCCATCACCTTCTTAAAATAGGGTTCATGGAGTTGAAACCAGTCATGTTCTGGTGCCGAGCAGAAGACTGTCACTTCTATGAACTCAGTCTAGATTTTGCTCTCTTTTTACCACTTCTTTTTATCCTTACCTTATTTCAGTATGGTCTGCTAGAACATCCAGATCCTTTTCACATTATCTGGTACGAAGCCATCTGATGCTTCTGCGCATAGTTTTCTTCCCAATAGCCCAACCTTCTATCTGTTTTTAAAATTTACCAGTTTGTTATTTTAAAACTTTCACATGGCAGCTGTATGTTTTTCTTTAAGTAAGTTCACTTACCTTTGAAGAAATAAGAGCTCATAATGGGTAAAATCTAAACTATTTTTCTACGTGTGACTTAAAGAAAAAAAGGTTGGGTGGATCATAGCAATATGACAAAGATTTGTTACCTAAACGTGTCATTGGATAAGCAATGCTTTTTTGTTTCAGCTATTTAAGGAAGTGGAATAAACATTTTTGTAAGTTAGAAACATGTTGTTGAATTTTGTATTTGGCAGGATAGACTGAATCTCAGTCTGATTATCTTATATAAGCTATTGCAATACCCATTAAAAAGTCATTCTGGTAATGGCAACAAATGTGTAAATGTTGCTTCTTTTACAAACGATGAAATACTACTATAATAGTTGTTATTATCTCATTAGCTAAGATCCCAAGCAATTTTTGTTTGTGTTTAAAAAAAAAATGTTTCTAATTTAAGATCACTCTTTCCTGGATGCCAATACAAATTTTGATAAAATGAGTGGCTTTATTTTCTATACAGTTACAATTAATCAGCTTGTTTAATGTCTTAATACAAGTTTGATTTTTAAGATGGAATAAAAAAAATAACTTATTTATTTATTTATTACTTATTTATTTAAAACTTTACATTTTTAAGCAATCACTATACCTAACATGGGGCTTGAACTCATGAACCCTAATCAAGGTTTGTGTGCTTTTCTGACTGAGCCAGGCAGGCAGGTGCTCCAACATCATACATTCAAATGTCAAAATATGATTGACACCAACACCAATTTTTAGAGTTTTCAGTAGCAATTATTCTTTAGCAACAACTACATTAAAAAAAAAAAAAGAAGCTAGAGTCTTACATTTTTATTTCATGTTGCAAAGTTCAATTTTATTTCTAATTTTTGTTAGTACATATTTAATTATGTATCTTATTGCAAAGTAAAATTGCAACATTATTTCACATTCTTTCTCTTCAATGTTTGATATCAGGACTTTAAAGGATGAAAATCTGATTGTCTAGAATAATGAAATGTGTGATAATGAAACTAGGCATCTGAAATTCAATTTAGGTTCTGAAATTTAAATTTTACTCCCAGTTGTTGATATATTCTTCCACTTCTCTAGAAACACAACCAAAGCATATTCCTCTTAAAGAAGCATAATCATCAACTCTAACAATGTTCACTCAAGGGAGAAAAAGTCACATAGAAGTTGAATGCTATTTTATTTTTGTCCCTTTAAGTGTCCTACATTTTTCATAAAAATGAGACTATGATTATAAAGACATTTTTACATAAATCTAAATTTTATGTCAATCAGCAGTCAGGCTTATAAAAAGATGACTGTGGGTCTTAAAATAATGTATGTAATGTTATAATTGGTGTGATATTTATTCATGTCACCTAGTTCATTATGTTTTTTTTTTTTAAAGTGCTAATAGTAAACTACTCACAAGAATGGACTTGGCCAGCATATGGACAGAAAGGGGTCTGCATGTGTGCACTGATGGGAAACATATATTACCTTCCTACACAGCATTTACTGTTGGTATTTTTGCCCAAGTATGTTAAAGTACTCTGTTTATGATTAAACGCAAAAAACATTAAAGGTATAATGAGGCCAGATGCCAACTTCAAAGTAACAAGAGTATAGGACACATTGGAAAATCTTGAGTTTTAAAGGTTAAATTAAAAAAAAATTAATGTTTATTTATTTTTGAGAGAGAGAGACAGAGTGTGAGTGGGGGAGGGGCAGAGAGAGAGGGAGACACAGAATCCAAAGCAGGCCCCAGGCTCTGAGCCATCAGCACAGACCCTGACGTGGGGACCCACAAACTGTGAGATCATGACCTGAGCTGAAGTAGGACGCTTAACCAACTGAGTCACCCAGGCACACTTAAAGGTTAATTTTAAGACAAAGAATTATTCAGTGGTTTCATTTAAAAGTAAAAACATAAAGGGGCGCCTGGGTGGCTCAGTCTGTTGGGCGGCCGACTTCAGCTCAGGTCATGATCTCATGGTGGGTTCAAGCCCCGCGTTGGGCTCTGTGCTGACAGCTCCGAGCCTGAAGCCTGCTTCGGAATCTGTGACTCCCCCCTCTCTCTGTCCCCTTCCCAGCTCATTCTCTGTCTCTATCTCTCAAAAAATAAATGAAAAAAGTTAAAAAAATTTTAAAGTAAAAACATAAGGAGTAGATTGTCCACTGTTCAAATCAGTACGAGAAAGTTTTCCTGAGGGCAGTGTAATGACTTTTTCGGGGAGGGGGTACAAAACCCAGAGTATGTTTGTCATTCCAACACATTGGTCTGTGTTATCATGACATGACTAAAAAGGGTAGAATGTTTCCCTTTACTTTCAATCAGCAGCATTTGAGCAAATTGGTAAATTTCCCTACGTTTCCAAGCATAATTGCCCAGAATTTGGGAAGCCCTGAAATTTGGGCACTGGCTGAGTGTGCTTGCAGACAGAGGAGAAACAAATGATAGGGCCTCAGCCAAGTTCAGTCTACTCATTGGGTGGTCTGTGGGCCAGTCCACGATAAGAACAGAAGTTGAGAGTAGGCACTGAAAAAGTTTCATGCCACTTTAACATTGCTGCTATTTCTAAGCATGTGACCAGTGGGCTGATTTGTTAAATCTAATCATAAAGTAATTGAGCTTATTTTCTGTATATCTTGCTTCTCATTTTTACTTCGTTTTTATAATTCATCCTCATTGCCTTTCACAAAGTAGTGGTATGCAACACATTGGAAATTAAAACAAAACAACAAAGATTCTTCACCACAGTTTGAGAAGCACTGATCTAAATGCTAACCACCTGGAGCCAGAATCCACCATGGAAGTGTCAGGACTGTCCCACACTGAACTACTAGTGGCCTGGCTTCACAGAGGCCAACACTGTGTAAAAATGCTAGTGATTAACTTCTTAATTCACTGCTCCTTCCCAATTTAATTAGGGTGATCATTTTAGGGATGAGGATGGAAAGTGCCAAGTGGAATCTGGAACAAAATGGATCTAGGTTCAATCAGGTTTGTATTTTTATAGCAGAGGCTCAACTTTCTTATCTCTGTGATGTCAGCAGTCTCCCTTGCAGGGTCGTTGTTGAGGACCAAAGGAGGTAAGTTATGCAGAGTACCTGGCACATAGTAGGTGCTCAACAAGGGGAGAAAGGTTGGCCTTCTACTATCCTTTCTCCCTGAACACAACATACAAAGTTCAAGGTTGTTTAAATAAATGGCTGAAATTGACCCAAAATGTCCTGATCAACAGTTTTTACAAATGTGTGTTCATCTTTTAATAGCATCTTTTGGGGGAGTCTTATGTTTTCTTGCTTTTATAAAACTTTTTATGAGTGCAGATTGCTATGAATATACAACCAAAGGAAAGATATAAATCTGTTAGATTTTTTCTCTACCTGCTGAGCCCTATAGGAAAGCTGTGACAGTGGACAAGGGGATAATATCATAAGCCATTATTATTATCTCTATCAATGAAATGATTTATAATGATCACGGAGCAAGCTGTGTGATAATAATGAAGTCATTCCGTACAATTTGTAAAAGCCACATATGGTGATATACCACTTCCTACTGTTTTACATCTATTTATAACTCAATTATCTGGTGCTATTGTTAAGGGAGTTGTTTTGAGATTGAACAGTAACTGAGCCAAGCTATGGCAAAAAAAAAAAGTCTGTAAAAATGCTTTTAGTTCATTCTGTTGCTCTGCAACCCAGTGTACAAATCTCTTTGATTTGAGCAAGTAGTTTGTGTTTAGCTTATAGATTAAATACAGTGTTTACTTTCATTTTCTACTTGCATGTAGAAAAGTTTTTATATCTGGTGCCATTAGTAGCATGATTGCATTGTTAGATCCAGTGAAGGAATAAATTAGGCTCATTTGAGAAGAACATTTCTTGTCTGCTGCTAGGATACTGTTTCAGAAATTATCATTATGTTGGGTAATGACCACAAAAGTGTTAATGCCCTCAGCAATGTACCTCACTTACTTCCTCAATGACTCATTGGAAATCTAGGTAGCCATATTTTCAATTTATTTTTCTGGATTTTTTTTTTTTTTTTTTAGTTTAAGCACTACAAGTACTAGTTTTCCTCTCTATTGTGTTTGTGCGTGCATGTGTGTTGCACAATTAAGTTGCATACTTTTTAATTGTAGTTTAATGATAGTTACTTTGACAGTTTGAGAATTGATTTTGTTTTTTCTAATTTGCCTTTGTTTATAGTTATGCGATATCCTATCAAATTATTTGGCTTTGAAGCAAAAACAATTAACAATACAGTGTTTGAATGATGTGGGAGTGTGCCGGATAAATATTTCTTCGAAGAACATTGTAGCAGACTGAAAATGAATCAAACTAATCATTGGTGTCCTACATTCAGAATGCTATCAGGAAATTGTTCCTCATACTAATACGTTGTGTTGTGTTGGCTTCTATACAAGTTGACTTGAAGGAATTAACCAACTTTGTTATAAAAGGACAAATCCCTGAAAATACTATCTTCCAAAGCAGAAAAGAAAAAATGCCTTAGTGGAACCCTTGTGGTATTAACAATACTAGCTAGATAATGACAAAATTACCATTCTGTAAATTAGAATACTTGTACTAATGTTGTACTGTGGGAATGTTTAATATGTTAAGCAAATTGTCTTCAACACCCTCAAAATGTGTGTAGGATTACCCCAAGAAACAAGGGTGTTTAATAGGGGACAATGTCAGTCATTGACACCCATTATTAAAATAAGTAAACAAATTAAACTTTGTAAGATATATGTATATGTATATATATATACATATATATACCTATATACGTATATATATATATACATATATATACACATGTATATATGTGTATATATATGTATATATATATATACACACACACACACATACATATATACACATATACATACATACATACATATATAAATATTTTATTTATTTAAGCTATTTCCTACCCCAGCAAAGGGATGGTCATCATTTGATACAAATAAAGGATACTTAAAGTCCCATATATTTTTCTGGTCTAAGAGCAGAGTTATGGTCCAAACCAGAGCTGTGGTCTGTGGTGCCTACATAGTGGTTCAGGTTTTCCTTAGTCATCTTCATAGTCAGTTGGAAGCTTATTCACACAAGGGTTCTGGAATAGAACAGGGAAAGAAAGGGCTTGGGCCTCATGTAGAGATAGGAGTAGGCAATGAACTTGGGTCTCTCATGCTCTCCTTAGTGAAACTTCAGGAAGGTGTTCATCATGCTCACTCCCACCAGGGGGTGCTTGACCAAATAGGTGAGAACTTCCCACCTGCAAGATCAACCCCCTTCTACATAGGTACTAGTCAACATGGGCCTCCCCAGCTATGGCTCAGACCAGGCAAGCAGCCCAGGAAACCAGGCCTGCTGTTGTAAGTTTTGACCCGGACAGCCACACACCCCCAATCTCTTTCATTGTCAATATCCTTCACCATCATGGTACATTTATTACACTGATGAGCCTACATTGACACATTATTATTACCCTATATCCATAGTTTACATTAAGTTTCACTCTTGATGTACATTCAGTGGATTTGAACAAATGGATAATGACATGTATCCTTCATTGTAGTATCATATAGAATAGTTTCACTGCCGTAAAGATCCTATGTATTCTGCCTATTCATCCCTATCTCCATCCTAACCTTTGGCAACCACTGATCCTTTTACTATCCCCATAGTTTTGCCTTTTCCAGGACATCATATTTGGAAAAATACAGTATGTAGTCTATTCAGATTGGCTTCTTTCACTTAGCAATGTGCACTTAAGATTCTCCCATGTCTTTTCATGCTTGGTAGATTATTTCTTTTTAGTGCTGAATAATATCCCATTGTCTGAATGTACCACAGTTTATTTAACCATTCACCTACTGAAGGACACCTTAGTTGCTTCTAAGTTTTGGCAAGGATAAATAAAGTTCCATGTGCAGGCTTTTGTGTGGATATAAGTTTTCAATTTCTCCAAAAATACCAATGAGGACAATTGCTGGATCATATGTTAAAAGTATGTTCGATTTTGCCAAATAGTCTTCCAAGGTGGCTATACCATTTTGCATTCCCATCAGCAATGACTGAAAGTCACTATGGCTCCACATTCTTGCTGGCATTTGATGTTGTTAATATTTTGGATTTTGGCCATTTTAATAGGCATATAGTGGTATCCCATTGTTTTAATATTTAAGGCATTTTTAAAAGGTTAATAATCTCAAAAGTTAATACTCAGAATAGAATGAACATCTGTCAAAAGATTTCCATGTCTAGAAAAGAAAGCCTTTTATTACAGTAAAATTTAATTATTTTACAGGAAATTGCTCTAAATATACAGTCATTGGAAAAGTTACTAGAAGAAAAGAAAAAAAATTGTAGACTAAAGAGACTAAAATAGACTAAAATTTATTATTATCAACCTGACTTCTTTTCAAATGCTTGGTCCTAGAAATAAAGGCACTTTTGGCTTTCATTTATATGATTATGAACACTGGTACCTGATGTAAATTCAAATTTAGTACTGAGATAAAAAAAATAAGATAGCTTCTTAATCGGGCAATACATAATTTTTTATTGGCTAGTCCTTTGGCCAGAAGCAAAATAAGGAAACTAGCATTCTGAACTCATTTTTTCATTTGAGAAAAAAGTTCATATTGGGTTAACAAATGCAATTACATTTTATAGCTATAAAATTATTTCAACAGGACCATTAATTGCCCTCATGATATAACAAGTAAAGTTTACTGCTAGCAACAGCTTATTTTGTAATTATCACATGGGAGCATTTTTCCTAAACTCTAATTTCAATAGATATTGGTTTAATTTATCAGAATTTTCCATTATTGTGTTTTTAGGTAATGTATTAAGTTATTACTCAAACACAATGGTGTCTGAGTTCTTATATATTACAGACTGAGTGACAGAAACAGAAACAGAATTATATCTCATTCTAGTGAAAATGACAGCAACATTTTTTTTCTCTAATAGCATCCTACAGGAGGCCCAAACTGATTTGCACTCTGCTCTCTATTTGTACAGTTAATTAATCCAAAAGAAGCATTTATTAACTTGAATTTTTAAAGTCGTCTTTTAAGATTATGTATCACTTAACAAACAAAAGTGAAAGAAGTCGATGTAGGAACCTGAAATATACTTAATAAGGATAGATATTAACATATGCCCAACTATGAAAACTCATAGTTTCTCTTATTCTCTCTCTCTTTCCCCTCTTTCTCTTTCTCTTTATTTATAGATATATAAGGGTGAGGACAATAGAAAGGGAATGAAATCGGATGTTGTAGTAGTCTCCTATAATGGCTGTATCAAATTACCACAAGTGTAATAGCTTAAAACAATGCAAATTTAGGGGCTGCTGGGTGGCTCAGTTGGTTGGGCTTCCGACTTTGGCTCAGGTCATGATCCTGCAGTCTGTGATTTTGAGCCCTGTGTCTGGCTCTGTGCTCAGCCTGGAGCCTGCTTCAGATTCTCTCTCTGCCCCTCCCCCGAACACACTCTGTCTCTCTCTCTGTCTTTCCAAAATATGTAAACATGAAAAAAATGTTTTTTTAAAAATGCAAGTTTATTTTCTTACAGTTCTGGAGGTCAGATGTCCAAAACGGGTTCCACTGGGCTAACATCAACGGGTTGGCAGAGCTGCCTTCTTTTCTGGAGCCTCTAGGGAAAAAAATCTCATTCTTCCCTTTTTACATAACATTAAAATGAGACTACAAAAAGGAATGAACTATTTGGATGATATTTTGATACAATATCTTGCCTTAAAATTATGCTTTTACCAAAGGTCATGATTAGACAAGATTAATGAGATTCAGAGGTTGGACATTTGTACTATGGCTTCAAATTTAGAATCATTTTAGATTTGTTCCCTGAATAAAGATCGAAATACAATTTCTCCCATATCAAGTTATTGATACTAGAATAGAAACTCAGTGGTTCTACTGGACCATATTCTTCCTGCAACCTAACATCTTGTAAGCGGAAGTTCCTTGTTTGTATTTTCGGTAGGTGCTGACCTGAAAAGTCACACATAATGAGAGCATTGCTGAAGTAGTAAGCCTGTCATTTTTATAAAACTTCAGCCAATAGTTTCCTGATATCAGCAATAGATTCAAAAGATAGAAGAACAAGTGACTATCCCGAAATCCTATGACCTCAATAGAGTGTGAAATTAATGAATGCAATCCTCAAGAGGGATGGGGTGGTAGAGGCATAGATATTTGCAATTTGACCGCTTTCAGTAACAGGAAGTTACATCGATTCGATAACGAAATGAAATTAATTGATGTCGGTTTGTCAAATATAGTAAATAGCGTTTTATATAAGTGGCAATTTGTACACAGATATGACACAGACAGTTCATGCTCTCATATATTTTAGTGAATCATATCAGTTATTGTAATGTCCCAGATTTTTGAGACTTGCAAACATGTCGTTTTAAAAATAAGTGCAGAAAGGTAGTATACAGTGATGGTAGAAAGTACTGACTTTGAAATCTGGCCACCATGTTTTAAATCTAGTTTGACCTATCACTCATGGATAGGTTATTTCACCTGCCTGTGTCTCAGATTCCCCATCTACAAAATGGGCAAAATAATAGCCTTTATATCAATGGGCTACTATCAAGAATATATGAGAATTATGTGTGAAATATGTAGCAAATGGACTACATTCGATAAACAAACAAAAATATTAACTATTACTCTATAGAAGTTGACCTTATTGTAGATGTTTAATCTAGATCATATGATACTCAAATTCATGTTCAAGAAAAAAAATCATGAATTTTTCTTGCAATTAAGGAAGTCCAAGAAAAAGAAGTAGATTTTGTTATATCCTTGTTTTAAGCCAACATCAACTTTTAGTCTTCAAACTTTAAGAAACAAACAGTCATGGTTTTGTTAATTGGAAATCTTGTGTACAAATATTCAAAGAAGTCAGCAAAAAGACATGAGATGTTCTAAAATTTTAATAACCAAGTATGTTTGTTAATAGACTTTGAAAAGTTCATTTTATTAAATTTGACTTTTATGCTAAATTTAACTTTTGTTTAAGAACATATTTGCTTATATATATTGACTTTAAGTAGTGCCATCAGTATATTCCTTCTAATGCCAGGGATAAATATTTTTAATACCTAAAACTGGATCACGAGCCTGGGTGAGTCAGTCAGTTAAGCGTCCAACTTAAGCTCAGATCATGATGTTGCGGTTCGTGAGTAGGAGCCCCACGTTGGGCTCTGTGCTGACAGCTCAGAACCTGGAGCCTGTTTCAAATTCTGTCTCTCTCTCTCTCTCTCTCTCTCTCTGTGTCCCTCCCCAACCCATGCTCTGTCTGTCTCTCTCTCTCTTTCTCAAAAATAAACATTAAAAAAAAAACAAAAAAAAAAACTAAAACTGGATCAAAATCGGAAGTAGGAATTACTAAGACCAGCTTCTAGTGTGAATGTTTTTTTAAGTACATGTCCCCTGCCTATTCATCACATCAGGAAGCCAGTGAAAGGAGACATTTGTTGGTTGGGATTAAACACCAGTATCTGGGCACTTCAGCAGATTGTACTGGAAGATTTGAAGGGGAGGAAATGGTCACTTTAGTGCAAATCATTCTTGGCTATGGAATCAAAAGTGATTAGGCTGTAAATCTTATTCTCTCTTCTATCATGGAGATTTTCTTCTACTTCTGTCATTGATTTTCTTTTATTGGTTGTCAGTTTATGTTTTTAAATGTCTTTTCTTCATAATATAATTCTATGAAGCTATATATGATTAATTCCATTGCTGTTAAAGAAAGGCTTCCTTAAAACATGTTGTAAATTTACAATCAGGAAAGAATAAAGTCATACAACTAGTGGTATGCAGTTTGTACAGGGAGCTCTGGTTTTTACTCCTCTTGGTCTATGATGACCTTAAATTATACTGAGCTCCTCAGACTCTGTTCCCTGTATGATAGGTAGCAATGAAGCCCAATCTTTACATGAAGAAAAATAAATAAATAGAAGAATGTGGGAGAGAAGTTATGGCAGAAATTTTTTCCTTATTATAAGCAAACCGCTTTATAGAGTTGTGCTGGTGTAAACACCAGAGAGAAAGGGTATGTTATAGAGTTATCATGATACTTCATGGGTTGTTGATGAGTTTTCACCATAGGTTGCAATACCACATAGCATGCTTTTCCCTAAACATGACTATTATTTCCTGTTTTCATGGGGTATAAAATGTTGTTTTTATCTGGCATGGTACATCTTAACCTATGAGCTGGAAGAGGAAAATATGTTCTTTGAATTGTGCATCCTCCTGATGAAATTGTGGCTGTCAATCTAAACTTTGTGTTGTCATTATTGGTCATTTTTAGTGACAAATGAAACCTTTCTAAAAGAAACTTAATAGTACCTTGGGTCTAACCGGCAAATGTGATTGCAGAACACTGAGACTGGAAGAAGTATCTTGTACATTAGGTTGATATTGTAAAATCACAGTTGAATTAATTTTGCACTCTTAGGATGAAAATACTCTTGATGTGTGAGACTTCCAAAAAGACTTGCTTTCTGTTATTTATCTGTTATGTTCCAATACTCCAGTTTTTAATTCACTTAACTCATGAAAAACAATTCCAGGCCTATTTGTGACAACATGGGTGGACCTTGTGGGTATAATGCTAAGTGAAATAAGTGAGAGAAAGACAAATACCATAGGCGTTCACTTATATGTGGAATCAACAAAACAAAACAAAACAAAACACTTGAACAAATAAACAATACCAGTACAGACTCTTTTTTTTCAATATATGAAGTTTATTGTCAAATTGGTTTCCATACAACACCCAGTGCTCATCCCAAAAGGTGCCCTCCTCAATACCCATCACCCACCCTCCCCTCGCTCCCACCCCCCATCAACCCTCAGTTTGTTCTCAGTTTTTAAGAGTCTCTTATGATTTGGCTGTCTCCCACTCTAACCTCTTTTTTCTTTTCCTTCCCCTCCCCCATGGGTTTCTGTTAAGTTTCTCAGGATCCACATAAGAGCGAAACCGTATGGTATCTGTCTTTCTCTGTATGACTTATTTCACTTAGCATAACACTCTCCAGTTCCATCCATGTTGCTACAAAGGGCCACATTTCATTCTTTCTCATTGCCACGTAGTACTCCATTGTGTATATAAACCACAATTTTTTTTATCCATTCATCAGTTGATGGACATTTAGGCTCTTTCCATAATTTGGCTATTGTTGACAGTACAGACTCTTAAACACAGAGAACAATTGATGGTTGCCAGAGGGAAGCAGGTAGGGGATGGGAAAATAGATAAAGGGGATTAAGAAGTACAAACTTCCAGTTATAAAATAAGTCATGGAGATGAAAAGTACAGCATAGGAATATTGGCTATAATATTGTATAATGTCGTATTGTGACAGATGGTGACTATGCTTATTATGGTGAGCACTGAGTAAGTAATGTATAGAATTGTTGAATCAATACGTTGTACACTTGAAACTAATAAAACATTGTATGCCAACTATACTTTAATAATGATAATAAAACAATTTCAGGCCAAACTCATTTTCCTTACTTACCGTGTCAAGTTTATCTTCAGTAATGTTTTCAGATATTAAATGGGACTGCTTGACCTCTGTCAGAACATGGCATTTCATGAATACTATTCTATCAACAACAAAATAGTGGGCTGGAGGTACCTGGGTGGCTCAGCCTGTTAAGTGTCTGATTCTTGATTTTGGCTGAGGTCATGATCTCACAGTTTGTGGGACTGAGACCCACATCAAGCTCTGAGCTGACAGCGCGACAGTGTGGAGCCTGCTTGAGATTCTCTTACCCTCTCTCTCTACCCCGCCCTGGTTGTGTGCTGGCACACACGTGCGCGTGTAGTCTCTCTCTCTCTCAAAATAAATAAACTTAAAAATAATAGGAGCCTGGCTCAACTTAGTCTCATTTCTCCTTATTCTTCTGAATACCTCTTCAGTTCATTTCAGAAAAACCTAATTATTATCTATTGTATGCAGTTTTCTAAAACTGAGGGTCCTTTCCTTAGCTGCTGAATACTTTCCTTCGTTGATTTAATTATGCTTTCAAAGGTACGTGGTGTCAGGTAAGAAATAACACGTTCAATAATGCTAATTTATTGACATTTATACATAAGTACAATATTTTTTATAATGTACTTCTGTTGTAAACCTCAGTATGTCACATGTTTTTTTGGTTTTTTGTTTCAATACATTTTCACCTTAGCTAGGGTGGCCATATAATTTATTGTCCATAACAGAACACTTTGAGTTTGAAAGAGGAAGTTACTAATAATTATGCCAGGTCAATAGATACAAACTGAGCCGGTCCTGGGAAAACTATGTTCCTTGGAGCAAATCCAGGTCACCACCTGTTTTTGAATAGCCCAGAGACTAAGAGTAATGTTTTTCATTTTTTGATGGCTGGAAAAAATCAAGAGAAGAATAATATTTCATGACATATTAAAGTTATACAAAATAATTTGTGTCCATAAATAGAGTTCTATTGGAACACAGTCACATCAAATCATTTATATATGGTGTATGGCTGCTATCACGCTACAATGGCAGAAACACAGCATATTGCCTAGAATATTTACTGTTTTAATCTTTAGAGAAAAAGCGCACTGACCCCTGAGGCAGAATAATCCCAACCATAGCCCAACTGAGACCATTCATTTCAATTGGACAGGATCTTTCTTTTCGAATAGTGCCAGTTAAGTGGCATGTCTGCAAAGAATGCTTGCATGTATTATGATAATACATATTATGATAATACGCACGATAGTACTGATGCCAATGCCAATGATGATGTTTCTGGTAATATATTTACCTACCCTGTAGTTTCCTATGGACAAGAAACTCTTCCAGGTCATATTTTTGGATCTGCTAGTCTTTTAGTCCTTCAACAATATACTTTTGCACATAATTTTTCAAGCTGTTAATTTGTTTTATGTATAAAAAATAGGTTTCTCTTCAAGAACCAGACTGCTTCCATTTTCTCTGACAAAAAAATTGTCAGGCAACCTTGAAAACAATTTTGAGTTTTTGTCTGAATGCTTTTAAAAGTGTGGGGTAGAGCAATATTTTAAAGTAACCTCATTCTGTCTCTTTGGTATTGAATTAAAGGAGTTACAGGAATTCTAGCTCGTTGCCCAATAGGCCAGATAAATTTCCTCTTTAAAGTGAGTCATTTATTTGTTGGCTAATTAACAAGTCATGTGCTCTCATAAAAGTTAACACAATTGGCTCATTTGCAGCATCGTTGTCTATTAAGTTTAACTGAAACTGTGAGCTTATTGAGCCTACTTACCATCTTCTAGATTAAGTTGGATTTGCCAGTAGGCACATGTAGAATATTTTTAGGAACTACACAAAATACAAAAATCTGTATATATAGAAATTAAATTAACTGGAACTTAAATTACCATCAGAATAACAACAGATACGTTGTTCTTGTACATTTGTTTACTGATTAGATGGTTCAGTGTTGTCTCCTGTGAAACGCAATACAGTTAGCAAACGGCAGCCAGTGTGAGCTGGAGGCTGGTGAGGAATGAGGTCTGAATTAGTATTCTCCTGGCACCAAAAATGTGCCATTCATATCTTTTCACTTAAAACACTAATTGCATATAATAATTCTAGGTTTTAGTTTTAAAAAGAACCCTTCATGTATAGGGTACTGTAGAACTATTCAGTTCATATGTCAACCCTAATTAAAACCTATCTCAGAATTCATTAAAATCAGGCTCAACTGTTTAACATCTCTTACAGCAGTGCACCTTTAGATGAAAAAACACTGCACTCTCCATTTTTTCCCTTTTCAGTCTTTGTTGTGTAATTAATAGAAACCATTAATTTGGAAGGATGGATTAAAAATGGAATAAATAGTATAGGCTTTGTGTAATTCTCTAAAGGTTTTCTATGTCATAATCAAGGTGAAGAAAAAATGCTTATTGCAAATGTCCTGAGCTGTCAGAACTATATATTTAGAATCATTAAGTCTTTGGTAACCTGTGAAAATAAAATACATAATGAGGATAAAATTAAATGGATGATAGAATCTGAGCTTCAATGACTTGAAGGAAAAAAAAAAAACCCACAAAACTCCTAACTTCAGTTCTTACATGCTAGTCAAAGGGAAATAAAACTCTTCTCTTTTTTTTCTTTTTCTTTTCACATTTTAGCACAGAAAATTACTGTTAGTCATCTCAATTGATGATTTAATATTTTATCCAATTTGTAGTGTGGTGACGGAAATTTACTGAAATGGTTCTAGTAGAACTTGTAAGTATATATGATGAAGAATGCTGAGTCTTTTGTTATTCAGAGAAAACCAAAAGAAAATATGATTGGCTGAGTAACTGAGAAATAAAATATATGCTTCCCATGAGGGCAGAAGTGTGAGAAGTTCTGTGTCTTCACATCAATACCAAAGTGGGTCCTCTTGCATTCCAGAAGAAAACCTTGAGGAAACATCCACAAACAAAAGCCTAACTCCTGTGGATGTATCTTAGTCAACGCAGGCATTTGCCATAAACTCATAGCTTAAACAAAGAACACTTATTTCCCACATTTCTCGAGCTCAGAAGTCCAGCATCAAGGTGCTGACAGATTCAAGGTGGGCTTAGAGCTGCTTCCCGGTTCATGGACTGCAGTCTTCTTGCTATGTGCTCACACGTTGAAAGAGCCAACAGAGTTCTGCGAGGTCTCTGTTATAGGGCACTAATCTCATTCATAAGGGCTCCTTTCTCATGACCTTCACCTCCCAAAGGCCTCACTTTTTAATACCATCATATTGGGTGTCACTATTTCAGCATGTGAATTTGGGGGGGGACACAAACTCTCAGCCCATAACAAGGTGATGATAACCCTGAGAGTGGCTCACAATGAAGCCATTGTGTTAGGTCACCTATTATATATCAAAACTAATAATGAAGAGGTTAAAACAATAATCACAGGTTAAAATGAGGAAATTCCCTAAGTTATTCTTTTAAAATATAGGAACAAATCTTTCTACTTGTTGTTTTGTCCTGGGAAAGCTCCATCAAGGAAGTGTAGAGACAGACTTGTAATATTTTGATTCCTGCTCCTGGCTCTATCTTCGGCCATAAGGAATAAACTATTTGTATGTGGGGCCTCCCAGTAAGCTCACATTTTATCCCTGTCCTGAATCACCTTTTCAGCTAAAGGTTACTAGGAGCTGCAATCTGTGGTGCTTAAATGGGAAAACCTATCTTGGACCATCATAAAATTGACACCAACACCCTGCAGACTCTGTCTTCATCCTCAGATTGTTCCTGGAATTTCTGCATAAAAAAATTTCATGCACTAAAAATTCATACACAAATTAAAAAGATAATTTAACTCAATAATTTTGGACTTTCAACAAAGAAAAACTCATATTGTCACAGGAAACATGTTTCTTCGAATGCCTAAACATCTCATTAAGGGCACGTAGTTGATCCCAGTGATGTTATGAATTATTAGTTAATTTCTTAAAAATTCATAAAACTTTATTTATATCCTCGTCTATTTCCCTGAGTCTGGAACATTTACCAAGATTGATGTCGGTCTAGAACAGCGAAAACTGCCTTTCATGAGCTAAGAGTGTAGTGGGAAAGATGGACAAGAAGCATGTTCAAGGGGCGGGACTTTACACCTATGCCAAAAAAAAAAAAATAGGGCAGAATGAATTTTTAATTTTTCAAAATTACACTATTTGTTATTTTTCACTTTTGGAAATCAAGTTATTAATTTTAGAGCAAGAGTTCTCAGGACATAGTATTCTCCTAACCATTATATATTTCACAGAAGTTCTGAGACTTTCACATCATCATTGCCATCTCTATCTTGAAATCTTTTTTTTAAATTTTTTAACATTTATTCATTTTTTGAGAGACAGAGCATGAGTGGGGGAGGGGCAGAGAGAGAGGGAGACACAGAATCCAAAGCAAGCTCCAGGCTCTGAACTGACAGCACAGAGCCCAACATGGGGCTCAAACTCACACACCATGAGATCATGACCTGAGCTGAAGTAGGACGCTTAACCAACTGAGCCACCTAGGTGCCCCCCTATCTTGAAATCTTAAAACAAAAATCCACTCCCCAAATCATAGCAATCCTTCAGACTTAATAGTTATGACAGAAATTGGCTAGCTACTAACCAAACCGGTTTTCCTTTCTGCATTATGTCCACAGCTAGACTTCATTTCTAAGCTTTTCTTGAAGTTGGGTGGTACCACCAGGTTGATGTCTGGTTTCACTGGCCCACAGATTGTGAATGGAAGTGATGTTATCCTACTGTGAGGCCTGGCTCAGGAAATCAAAAAGAATGAAGAAAGTCCAGAAATTTGGGAGTTGAAAGGGATGAAAAAGTGGATGCCTGCCACTGTGCTTCTAAAAGTAAGAAATAAAATTGAAGTAGCTTTGGAGGTCCAAGGGTCCATGACAAAGATCAGATTAAGAGTATGGCTTTTTTACTGAAATAGGAATTAGATTTCCAAATCTTCTACAAAGGAAGTCCTAAACTCCCGCAGCAACTTCAGGTATGGTGATAGTGATCAAGAAAGAAGTTTCCATAGGGTGCAGGAAGGGCCGGGGAGAAAACCAGAGAAGGGAGATGTTAAAAAAAAAATTAAACTCAGAGTCTAATCAAGAAATGTCCCAATCCTCCTGGGTAGGGCCCCTTCAAAATATTTGCTCTGCAGAATTTCATCAATTCTTGCCACTGTCACTTTTTTTCTTTTCTGAATGGAAGATTTTATTGTGGTTATCTTATTTTTCACTACCTTTGTACTTGGCTCTATGTATGGTTTGGAAGTAGGGAATGGAAGTATGTTGTTTTATATTCACAAGGGTTATCAACTTTTAAGAGCCATATTTGGACTTAATGGAGAGGTTTTGCATGACCAGAAGATACTGGACTTCTTGCTGGATGCAATGGCTGAGCAAAACTTTGAGGGAGTGGAAGAATGAGTTCTGTATATGGGAGGAAAAGGAATATAAACTTTTAGTGACTAAAAGAGAAGATGAGGAGAGACTAGCTAAATTTAACAAAAATCCATTTCCTCTTTCTCCTTGGCACACATTTTCCAGCTTTTCTTGACTTAGGTTAAAGCCGGAAGTCTGAGTGCTAATTGATGGAATGTAGATATGATATATTCCATGTCTAAGCCTAGCCTATAAGAATTTCTTGCATGTTCCTACTCTTTCTCTTCTTTTGCCTTGCCATTAAATACATAATGACTGGGTTGACTATTGAAGCTATGTTTAAAGATGGCAGAGGATTCATCAACATGGGTCCTGATTATCTGCAAGGAGAATATCCCCACTCATCCATGCTGCTATTTGGTTAGTGCATAAATGAGAAATAAATCTCAACTGAGATAAGTCATTGAGATTTCAGCATTTATCTGTTACATAAAAGTTAGGGTGCCTAAAAATATATACTAGTAAAAATAGACAGCTTTTAAAAGTCCCACTGAAAATAGCATTTTTTAAGATTAAGAAATCCAGCATAGTTTATTGCTGAATTCAATTGAGATTGTGTTTGAAATGGTAAAATTTTGGATTATGTTACCATCTCAACAACTAAACAACTATTCTGTTTTCAATAACACTGCTGTTATTGGCATGGGAAGCCAATAGAGTTAATTTTCTAATATTCCAATGGAGACATTTTGTATGGGTTTCTGGAAAGAAATAGAACATTTGGTTGCAAAAATTACAATATTACACACAAGGTTGACCATTTGTACATTAACAAATTTTTCAGCAGAATGAATAATTCCAGTTAGAAACATTAGGACAAACAAAATGAGTCTTTGACCAGTGTTAAAACTGGGTAAGTCTTTAGAGAAAATAGAAAAGAAATTGCAAGAATGATGGCATTCATTAAGGTTCAGCTTCAAAACTGCCCCTACCTTAACTTTCTGGCTGGAATTCTGTCCTGGAAAGAAATCAGTAGAGACTTTGGGATAAGGATCCATGCCTTGATGTATTGCTCCCCTTCTCCCCTTCTGCTCCCCTTCAAAAGGTCCTCTGATTTGGCAAGAAATATACATATTCACAACTCTTTTTAAATAACTTCCTCAGAACACAGGTGAACCAATAGTGCTGGTACTGATTTTTGTAATCCTGAATCCTTATGTGGTAGATCATTTATTTATTTAACAAATATTTACTGAGCATCTATGATGTGTCAGGCACTGCTTCTGAATATTAGAGACACAGTAGTGTTCAAAACATGACAATCTCTGCCATCATGGCATGTAGTCTGAGGGGAAAGGCAGAACACTGAAAAGATAAATGGGTAAATTACACGGTGCTAGTGACAAGTGCTAAAGAGAAAAATAAAATGAAGTAGAAGAATACGTATAATTGGGATGGAAACTACAATTTTAGAAAGAGTAAGATTCACTGAAATGGTGTCACTTGAGGAAGCCTAAAGGAAGGTATGGTCTAACCCGTGTTGGTACACAGGAAAGTTATTCCAAACAGAAGGAAGAGCAGGGGTGAATACCTGACATGGGAGCATGCCTGACATGTGTGAGGAACCCTAAGGAGGCTAATGAGATCAAAGCCAAATAAATACAAGGGAAGAGTTGGAGGGGATGATGACTTAAAGATCATGAGATACTGGGTGACATAAGACTTTATGATTCATAACAAAAATTTTGGTTCTGGGGTACCTGGTTGGCTCAGTTGGTTAAGTGTCAGACTTCAGCTCAGGTCACGATCTCATGGTTCAGTTTGTGAGTTCAAGCCCTGCATCGAGCTCTCTGCTGACAGCGCAGAGCCCGCTTAGGATCCTCTGTCCCTCTTTCTCTTCCGTTTCTCCACTTGCACTCTCTCTGTCTGTCTCAAAAATAAATAAATAAACTTAAAAAAAATATTTTGGTTCCACTCTGAGTGACCTGGAGAAATTGAGATCTGCCAATCTTATGGAATTACTGTGGCTCCAGTGTTGAAAACAGAGTGAAGAAGCCCAGATCAGAATCCAGGTGAGCCTTCTGAAGGTTATTACACAAATCCAGGCAGGAGATGATGTGGCTCAGACCAGGGCCATGATTGGGAGGAGTCATCACAGTCTAGGTGTGTTTTGCAGCTAGAGCTGACAGGATTTAATGAGAGACCAGATGTGGAGTCTCAGAGAAAGGGAAGAGGCAAAACTTTTGGCCCTGAAAGAGTGGAATTACCATTTCCTGAGATGGGGCTGATAGCAGGAGGGGCTAGTTTAGAGGGAAATAGGAAGAGACCAGATTTAACATATTTAAGCTTGGGATGTTTACTGGATATTTCAAGTGGAACTACTGAGTATGTGCTTGGGTATATGCCTTGAGTTCACCGCAGCCTTTTGGGCTGGTGATGCAGATATGGAGCGGCATAGACACTGCTTAGGACTCAGAGATTGAATGATATCACTTCGGGATTAAGTGTAGCAAGACAAAAGAAACAGTCTGAGGACTACACTCTTATGTTTAGGTATTTAGAAGAAAAGGAGGAACCATCAAAGGCTCTGAAAAGGAATAGCTAGAATTATAGGAGAAAAATGAAGCAAACATGGTCTCATGGAAGCCAAGTACTGAAAATGTTTCAAGATGGAGCAAGATATCCATTAACCAGGTTGAGTAAAACGAGCGCTGAGAAATTATATTTGGATTTAGAATGTGGAGATCATCGATGACACAGTTATAGCAAAGCATGGGGACAGAAACCTGATGGGAATAGATTCGACAGAGGAAAGAAATAGTTGGAGGCAGTATCCCCTTTGCATTTGATGGATACAAGTGATAAGGTTGTGGCCATAAATTAAAGTAGACTTCAGTATTTTGACATACATTGCTCCAAATGAGGACTCCAGCTCATACTTATCAAATATTTATTGGAATTTACAATTAGCATGAAACTGTCGTGTTGGGAGATCAAGCTTCAATGTTACCTTTTCTGTGAAGTCTTTTCTGCCTCCCTCATACAGTTCATTGCTGTGGTTTTTGTGCTCCTGAACATTTCATTAATGTATTTGCAAAATTCGTGTTGTAGTATTGTGTTGCAGCATTTGCAAAATTTGTGTTTAATCATTTATTTCTGTGTTTGTCTCTCCCATTACATTGGGAGTCCCTCAACTTTATATAAAAATACAGTGTTTTGGTAAAAGTATTCACTCAATAAATGTGTGCTGACTGAATATTATTTTAAGTTAGTCTAAATTATGTAGGGCAATACAAAAAGGAGATTTATTGGGTGTTGAGGACTATAAGAGTCCTCATTCACTTTTCCCAAGATCTAAAGCCTGGCACTTTCAGGAAATAATGGCACCTACTTCTTGGAATGTAGTTGTGCATTGTCCCTTTTATTATGAAATAAAGGCCTTACAAAATAATTAATCATGAATGTGCCATTCAACTAATTATTATGCTTTTATATTTTTTGTTTCTTTTTCCCCTCAGATTACCAAAATTGTTTCTTTTTCTCATTATAACATTATTCAAATGATGAATTTAATACTTTTATATATAACAGAATCTAGGTAAAGTTTTTTTTCTGTGGGACAGAAATCTGGAATTCAGTTGACAGACTTTTTGAAAATTTCCATGTCCTTGGAGTTTATGAGTGCTCAAATTAACATTACTATAATTTCAATTTAAAAGAGAGACAGTTGATCTGATTTGGAATACTGGGTGCTTCTGTGAAGCTGCTTTCCCAAGGATGATTAGTTTTGATATTAATTTTTAATAGGGCTCTTTTACAGCTTGCTCGCACATAAGATCCTATTTGAGGCATTGAATTTGAGTATAAGAAAAATGCCTATTAAGACTAAGATATTAAATATGTATATAAAATCTTTTATGCTTCTCTACACTTTAAACAAATAATTGTCATGGATGCCAAACTATCTTTAAGAAACCCCTTACTTGAACTACGCACTGAAAAAAGTGTATAGGTTCAAATTCATATGTTAATTCTGTTGTAAATAACATCAGACAAATATTTTGTGACTGAGACTTTTTGTTTCTTTTGATTGTTGTTTTTAAAGAGGAAACTTTAGGCAAAGAAATTGCTTGCACATGTTTTATCTATCATTTATCTATCTATCTATCTATCTATCTATCAATCATCTATCTACTTAATCTATCTAAAATCTATCTTCCCAAATTGAATTCCAGTCCTTATGAAAATCACCTTTAGAATTTATAGCAACTTCACTATACTTTTCAAGACTACATCAAATAAAATATAATTCTGATGAATTGTTCATTATATTTGTTTTAATGAGCAGCTGAATAATTTTGATGTAGAAGATCCTACACCAAATATGCAGGCATAATGGAAATATTTTCTCAGATTATAGTTAAAATAGATAATCTTTTTTTTAATGTTTATTTTTGAAAGAGAGAGAGAGACAAGAACATGAGCAGAGGAGTGGCAGAAAGAGAAGGAAACACAGAGTCCAAAGCAGGCTCCAGGCTCTGAGCTGTCAGCATAGAGCCTGACACGGGGCTTGAATTCATGATCTGTGAGATCATGACCTGAGCTGAAGTTGGATGCTTAACAGACTGAGCCACCCAGGCACCCCGGAGAATCTTTACTAAATTAGCATAACAGCAAATGTATAATGACTTTCCATGTGTGACTTTTTACAAACTTACCTGCTTACAGGTATGTGTCATGGACAATTTTCACTTGGTTAAATAGTATCTGAATGTTCTCTTTGGAAAGGTCTCCTGTGAATAGATCTTAGTAGAAGAAAGGACCCTATCTGCTGTTTCTAAAACTCAGGCAGGGTAGATTGTCCTGCATCTGGCAGCTTAGTTCTTGAGCATATAAACTTAGGTTTGGCCAACTGCTCAGGACTTTGGATCTTGAGCAAGTGAAACAGATATGGCAACAGTTAGATATTACCTACAGTATCAGTAGTAGAGCTGAGATCCAACAGAAGTGACAGATGTCTATAGATGTGGTGTCCTTACCTGTGGCATGACCATAGTGGTGTGCTTGATTGCCTATTGGCTGCATTTGCAGTTACATTTCCTGTCTTGGTGTCATTCTGTTTTCCAGATTTTCCATCATTCTGAAAGCTACCCACAATTCTTCCAATGAATTCCTTTTCTGCTCAAGTTAGCCAGTCTGTTTCTGCTGTTTGCAACCAAGACTGATAGAGTATGACATATGAATATACTGATATCACAGATGTAGGAAACACTGAGACCCCTTAAAATACATTTTTATTTGCATTTGAAAAACATTCTGCAATGTTTCTGGTAACCTGAAATCAAGAGTTAAATTCGCAAAGATTTTGGGATGTGTGTGTGTGTGTGTGTGTGTGTGTGTGTGTGCAAACATCACCAAAAGCTTATACCTGACAATCACAGATGGTCTGAGTCTTTATTTTATTGTGCATATTCATAAAATGATGACCTATTCAAATTCAGATTTTCTTTTCTTTCTAAGCAATTTCAGCAATTGCCTGGGAGAATTCATTGTTAACTATCACATAGCAATGGAAGTTTTCTCTTTTATTATGTTATGTGATGAAATGGAATATTCTTTTTTTTTTTTTGAGAAAAGGGCATGATATACCACTTTCAAAATCTAATTTTAGATGAACAAAAATTAAACTTTTAAAGAAACAAGAGGAATGACAACTTGGAAAATACAGAATAGTAACCTTTATTCACATCACTGTATTTACTAATTATAAATGGAAAAAGTTGAAGTCACACTGCAGAGATTTTTCTATTTCATGGTAGATCCAGGTAGCAGGAAATAAACACACACACACACACACACACACACACACACACCAGAAGTCTCTGGCGACATATTCCTACTATTTTTCCTGTTAATCTCTGTCTCTCTCTGTCTCTCTGTCTCTCTCTCTCTCTGTGTCTCTCTCTCATCTCTCTCTCACCCCCCCCCCCATCTCTTTCTCATCTCTCTCTCACCCCCTCTTCCCTCCTCCCTCCCTCTCCTCTCCCCTCTCTTCTTTTCCTTCTCCCTTTTTTTCAGATTTAAGGCCAGGTTGACTTCTTTAAAAAAAATTTTTTTTTTAATGTTTATTTATTATTGAGAGACAGAGAGAGACAGAGCATGAGCATGGGAGGGGCAGAGAGAGGAAGAGACACAGAATCTGAAGGAGGCTCCAGGCTCTGAGCTGTTAGCACAGAGCCTGAAGTGGGGCTTGAACTCATCAACCGAGTGAGATCATACCTAAGCCGAAGTCAGACACTTAACTGACTCTGCCACCAAGGCGCCCCCAGACCAGGTTGGCTTCTTAGAGAAAGGCTTCAAGAAACAGATGCCTTCTTCTCTAGTTTAGTTATAGTCTTCTAAGCATCCAGATTAACTGTCCCAGACAATTCCTTTTAGATGGCTGTTTGAAGGTTGCCTAATCACACTTTCCTATGAGTGAATGAATGAATGGATGGATGCCGAATGAACATTTCAAGTTATCTGACAAAGGTAACTGTCTTGTCAGTCTAAACTAAATTTGATTTGTAAAATATCCGAAATCAACAGATGGCATATTCTTCTTGAAGTGATAACTATCTTGAGAATATACCTCAAAAAAGAAAATGAAGACCACTGTTTATATTCTTGTGTTACTTGACAAAAAATATATATTTGTGTAGGGACCAAGGGCTAGCCACCTCAAGATGTGCCACTTTGGCATGCAGATTATGGCAAACTGATCAAGGCACAAAAGACTCAGGAAGAAACTTGACCTTCCCTCTAAATGCCTAAAAGATTTTAGTTAGAGGACTTGCTCCAGGCAGAGAGCTACCACCATAGATAACTACATTATAATATGAACTAGGTGTGATTGACTGGGAGGATCCTAGCAAGGCTTTACTTGATCAAGGTCTAAGTTCCTTTGCTTCTGAAAGGCCAGTAAACATTTGTTTACCAAACATTTAACTCCATTCTTCCTATGAATTGCTTTCTTTCCCTTTAAAGTCCCAGACCTCCACCCCTTTCTCCTGAGTCCAGTTTGACCTAAATAACCTCATTTTGCCTGACTGTCTTTGGAATTTCATGTCTCTGTGGATTCCCTGTACATCCAAAATTAAATTTTAATTCTTTTGTTCATCTGTCTCATGTCAATTTAATTTTTGGTTCAGTTAGAAGAACCTTGATTGACAGAGGAAATATTTTCTCTCCTACATTTGCCATATGTTAAGCCATAGAATCTTTCTAATATATTGTTAACATTGAATTGTGAGAGAATAGAAATTTCTGAACACACATGCTAGTTGGTCTATCTATAAACTAGAAATATACATTTCTAGGAAAAAAATGTTTTTCCAAATTAAAAAAAAAAAAGTCTTTCTCCTTGTCAACATTTAAAGTTATTAGACAGTAAGACTTCCCAAAGCATAAACTAGTTATCTATCTGTCCACAGGAAAGACGTATCCCCAGAAGTAAATTTGATTCCAAATCTTTAAAAAAAATCTGCTTTTCTCCATGTCAGCATTTAAAGCAGGTGCCATCTTCTGATTAATTAAACACAAGATGTTACTTATTCTAAAATCTTAGCAAATAAAACTTAAACAGAAACTGTTGGCTGCACTGTTGTCATTTCTTCTTCTTTTTGAATCATCCCGAACACCACATGGCTGGCTTGCAGGCTTATTTTCCAGATGACTGATAGCTATGTGATTTTGTGTTTGTGGATGTGAGTGTGTGAACTATTTTGAAAGACATGAGCTTGAAGCAGTTCAAATCTCTGGCAACAATTTCTTAAGGAGTATGTCATATATGAGCTATTGACCACATTTTTGCCAGGTCACTTGTCAAATGAGTGGTAGGGAGATGTCAAGTTCAAAGCAACCACACTCTACATCTGTTTAGAAAACCATGTAAGAGTTCTGATAGGTACTTTAGAACACTGAAGAAACCCTTGCTCTTTACTATTAGCATATTATAGTCTCCAAAGACTATTTTATAAATCCCTTTAAAAAAATACGGTCCCCAAATTTTCTCAGGAAATTCCATGTGCTTGGAGTACTTGTTTAAGCACAATTCAAAACTGCAGGAGGTAGAAGTCTGCTGTAGTTTAGTGTAAAGTTAACTTTTTTGAATGTAAAAAAGGTCAAAATTAATGAAGAAACTAGCAAATTCAAAGTTCCACTGAGGAACATCCCAGTGCTTTTAGCAATTCACTTGAATTGCAGGAGGAAAACCACCCCCTTTAACATTTTAAAGCTTTGAAAGCCTAATGAACCATGCTACCTCCTGTAGTTTCTACCAAACCAAAATTTGTGCGAGGAGCAGGCTCATTAGCATTAAGTGGAAGCAGACCATTCAGCTCTTGCAATAGCTTCTTATAACGTTTTCACCATTATCATTGTATTTGGTTGATAAAATATTGCTATCTCAACTGTTACTTTGTTTTTCTTGTTGTTGGTGTAAAATTCCTGTTATCCCAAGAATTAAATGTCATTTCCAAATGACAAATGACTTTACTTTTAACAGTATCCAAAATATATTCATTGTTCAACGAGGTAGATTCTTGCACCAAGGTGGTTCTTGTTATGTTTAATCGTTTACTTCACCTTCTCTATGTCCCAAGCTGTTAGGTAATGACTTGGGGGATAGGAAGAAAACAAGCAATTAGAGGATATTAGATGTAGAGATAATATTTGTGTGTGTGTGTGTGTGTGTGTGTGTGTGTGTGTGTGATTACAATGGAGATATGTTGTCAAACCTCGAAATATTAGCAATTCATTTAATTCAACTGTTTTAAAGATTTTTACATCTCAGCATTTTAGGGAAAAATTTGTGTTGCAGTGAGAAACCCATGCATTATTTACAGCACACCCTTCCAGATGACCTGATTCTGATTCTGTGGGAGTCTACCTTTCATTGCATTTGAACTTGCATTTTACAAGTTGTAGATAAGTGATACGAAGGCAAAATATTTCTTGTCTGTAGACATGTAAATAAATTCTGTTGGTTAAAGATTCAATTGGATGAATTGAATTACTCTTTCTTTCTCTGGAAGAAGTCAGTTTTGCTTCTATTAGCATATTAATTTCAATATTCTTGATCTATAAATGTGTCTGTTTTTTGGATTGTCCTTTTATCTGGTTGTAACATCTTATTCAGTGACTCATTAATAATTAATGTGTTCATTTTATATGTGCATCGAAAGTCATGCTTTTTTCCCAACTAGATTGAACTCCACAGGATTTGCATTATGTTTATATTTTGCTAACAAAATACAAATGTATTCCTTATGTTATATATAGTTCAATTTGTAAAATTAGCATCTCCTTTTTGTTGTACTGCCCCGTAACAAACAGATGTGCATATAATTAGTATTTTGATCTAAACTGGCTCAAACAACATCATTCAAGATTAAAATCAGTATTCTATTTTACATTTAAAAAAATGTGTATATATATATTTGGCCTCCATTTTCCTAAGAATTCTGGAAAACGATCTTAATGGATTATCCAAAATTTGACATGTCTTTTGCAAAATGTTATATAAAAAAGATACATATAGTTACAGGAATATCCTCCATGGGTGTGATGGATCTAATGTTAATAAAGGCTCATGTGTCAAAGGCAATTGCATTCTATGTTCCACACCCAAAAGTTTTCGATGAGATACAAATTGTGATTTGCCTTTAAATCATGTACACACCGGAAGCATTGGAAAATAAAGGGATGACATTAAAGAAAAAAAAAGTATAAACAAAGTTACTTATTTATAAATATAGATATACATATAGTTGTTTACAAAGCTAGTAATATGATCACCTCCTTTTCTTCTTCCTAAGAAAATTAATGGAAATAGAAACAACTTGGGACTAGGTTGCACAGCTTATTTGATTCAGATCTGCCACTTAGTAGAAGTGTAATCTTCAGCAAGTGATTTAAGATTTCTGAATCTTGTTTTCATCATCAATGCATGACAATAATAACATTTTAAAGTATTGTGAAAGTCAAAGTAGCAATGTCTGCTAAAGTGCTTTGCCATTGTAAAATGCATGGTAGAGATCGTCCTGACCTTTCAGGAGTAATTCTAGCTGCCACTAGTAATTCTAGCTGTCTCTGAGATGGAGTGCATTTCTTAGATTGAAGCATTGGGTGAGTTATGCTAACTTTAGGATGATTGTGGGTGGAGATTTTAGGAAGAAAACTAAAAACCTTTTTCCTTTTTCCTCTCCAGGAAGACTGGAAGTATTTATGTGATGCATTTGCCAATTTTATTCCTTCCACTAGAGATGTCAATTCTTAAGTATTTTCAGTGAATTTAGAATTATTAGAAGTGCATGTGAACGTGACGGTGTATGCTTCTTGGGAAGTTCAGAAAGAGTACATCGATTCTCTGGTGGTTGGATCAGACTCCATTATCATGAATGAATTGTTCTTAGAAAATTTCCTCTTAAAATTCTTAAATTTCTGCCTACCAGGCTGAAGCAAGTGATTATTTTCCAAATACCTGGATGTCGTTTTGAAGTATTTTGGCCCATCCTGTTCAGAGACAAAGTAGCTCTGCTTTACATGTTACCTTTCAAGGTCTGAGACTTGATGCTTCTGTTTCCATGTAATTAAGTGCAGGATAGAAATTACACAGGGAGAAGTGATGAACCAGTGGGAAAATCAGATGTTTATTAATGTGTTTTTATTGGGGGTGGGGGTAGATATAGTTTTCCCAGAATAGCAATCACACCCACATTTCAAAAGAGCTTATTACTCCAAGCATGGATCTTTTTCATGGTTTGTTGTTTTGTTTATCTACCATACTGTTCCTTTTTATTTGATTCCTTTTTATTTGGATGGATGTGGAGAACAGGGCTTAAATCACTCATCTGGGATGTCTCTCATTTGGATAGTATAGCAGCCACAAACAAAGGGCTCTCAGCCAAATTGTGTTCTGTTTGGAAAACAAGGTGTTTTAAGGAAATTGTATGTGCATGCCTTGAGGTGGAATATATACTCCCTGTTTTATACCTGGCTGTTTATGAAATTATACTATATGCCTGACTCCTGTAGGTATTTGACTTTTGGGATTCTTGGCTTATAAAACTAATAAGATTTTATCAGCAGTCTCTGTTTCTAACTTTGCTGCATTTCGGCAGGTGAAAGTTCTAAATAATAAATAATAAAATCTCTCTGGAAAGTTGCTTCTTTAGGCTAGATGTAGTTCAACTTGCGAAAGCTTTTGGGATTCAGCAACAGAAAGAAAGGCTATACGTGCAGCCCTTTGAAATTGTAGCATCTAATGTTTTCACCCTGTATTGCTTTGGAGTTCCTGAAAGATGTGACTATGGTACAGTGAATGCAGCAGAAAATAAAGAAGGGAATAGCAGAAGTATGTTAAATTATTATTTCTTCCTTTTTTCTCTTAAACGAATAGAGTTTTAAATGAGTCAAATACATATTTTAATTGATAAACTGACTTTATATTCACCTATTGGAAACAGTACAACATATTTTACATCAGATTATGAAATATGGATGTTTTACTAAAAGACAGGAAGGGCTTTTTCCAGTCTTTAAAGTAAATACATATTCAAAGGATCTTAAGGCATACCATTTATTCATATTCATATCTATTGAAATACTGTACATCCACATACTTCAATAAATAGTTAAAAACCTGACCTCTTTTTAAATCATTTCTGAATTTCAAAAAACAATTTTTATTGAAAAGATTAAATAGGTAACTTTTGGCTGTCACAAAGCTAAGTACAATGGATAAATTAACAATTACTCAGTAAATTTGATCAATATAGATGATTGGCTTTGATAAATTTCTCAGACTTCTCTGAGTTCACACATTGGGGTATATATATATATATATATATATATATATATGTATATGTATATGTATATACATATATATATATAGAGAGAGAGAGCGGTGTTTTTTTTTTTTTTTTTTTTTTTGTACTGAATTACCTGGGTAATTTTCTCAGTTCTCCAGTCTACTTTCTAGATATAGCTTAAATGTTATGATGAAGCATTAATTTTTCAGTTAAGTTTTAAACATCCCCAAAAGTGGTTTTAAGTTTGACATTCTCTTTCGAATCTTTTAGTGTTTCCAAAAAAACACAATCCTATAATTTGGGCAGTACTTTTCATTATATAATTGCTGCATAATAGAAACTTAATGGTGTCACAGGACTTATGTTTCGAATGGGATCATTGTAAAACATAATTACAGCACTTGCAGTTAAACCAAAAATGCAAATGAATTAAGTCAACTACCCTAATATTCTTCTTCCCTCTCTCCCTTATTTTCTCCCTTCCTTCCTTCATTTCCTCCTTCCTTCCTCCTTTTATTTCTTCCCTCTCTCCTTACCTCCACTCTTTTCTTTGCAGTCTCTTTTCTCAACTGCTCTTTATTTTTCTTTCCTTAAAAAAAAAAAAAACATTAGGGGCAACAAAAGGAGTCCCACAAATGTAACTTGTGGAAATATAACGCTGAAATGAATAGCTAGAAAAATTGTTATAGATCAAAAGATAAATCAATTTCATAAAACCGCTATTCTGAAATTGCAACAATCTTGTACAGTCAGGACTGATAAAATGGAGTAATCAGACATTTCATATGTCTATAAATGTAAAATCATCTACTTGAACATTATATGCAATACATTCACACAAAAAAGCAAATACTGTAGCCTTATTTGAACAATATTGAACTCATAAATACTCATGGTTTCACTCTGTTCAGGGGCCTAAAGACTAGGAATGCTGCTGTGATACAGAAAAACATAGTGAATACCTCCTCTATTTAAAATGTCACTCAAGAAATTCTCTTCTAACATAAAGGCAAATACATATAGCTACTGAGCTATGACTGTACTTCTGTCACATTCTATGGGAAAAACACCAGACTCCACAAATTCGGAATCATGACAACACTTTGAACTAATTATTTGGTTCATCCATAGTTTATACCTCGATTTACCTCACATTTACCCTACAAACCTTACAAAGAGGAGGTATTTTTAACTCTAGGAAAGCGGTCACTGTATAATATGCATTCTTGATCTGTTTCTTTCTCCCAAACAATGGTACTGATGGTCAACACTTTTGTGGTAGCACCACTATTTCTAGTAAGTAGATTTTTATGGAGTGTGCCACTTTAAAGCTGCAATACAAAAAAAAATTGTAGTTTACTCACCAATTTCACAAAGAATATTTTTATAAAGCAAATAAATAATAATCAAAATTAAAATGCCATGTGTGTTAAAAAAGTTTTTAATACATCAGTCAAAATAATGTAATGAATAATTACAGTGAGTAAATTTAATAGCATAATGCCATGTTATTGCCATTTTGTGGAAACACTGTATATTTATGCCTCCTCATGTAGGATTCATTTTTCTAATTAAAATAGATTTATGGCGTACTTTGGGGCTAAGCTTTACTCAAAAAAAATCATGATTTTCAAGCCATTTCTTCCGGGGCAAAATATTAGGTATGTTAAGTATGTACAACCTCCATGAAATATCTCGTATCTAACTATTAGTGAGTTTTTTTTTTTTAATTGTTAATATGACTTGCAAAAGGAGACTATTTGCAGAAATCCCCCTATGTAGTGAAATTGGTAAGTTCATCAAACTTGTAAAATGGCTTTCAAGGCTATGGTCTTTCTTTAGTAAAGAGTAAAACCATGGAAATACTCTTGTAGTATAATACTTCTTAAAATAACACCATTTTCCTTAAAAAATGTAGTTTTCATTCTTTATGGTGGAAACAATGAACTATTCATGATAACTTAATAACTAATATATCTTAAGATATTCTAATCACGGGTGTCTTGTCTTCATTTGATCATGTCTTACACATATCATGTAAGAAGACAAAAAGCACGGTCATTTTGTCGTCGTTTGTGTTTTGACCTTATGTTTTTGAACTGACATTGCTACAGAGAAAGATTTTATTGCAGAACTAGTTATTTCAGGGATTGATCTGCTGCATGCCAGCATGGAATACTTGTTATTATATATTTTGGAACATTTTCTTTTATATAACATGCATTCCAAACTCTCAGCTGAGTGATGTTTTCAGGTGGAAGATGTGCGAAATGCCCGGGTGCGGGAGCACGCATCTATCACACCAACTTACCTGCCACAGAACCAAATGACTTTGGCGTGTTCACCAACTCATGTCATGTTAGGAGATCGGACTTTGTGTTCTTTCTGACAACCATCTTGAAGATTTTGGCTTGGAGTAGTGAAAGAAAAAGATGCTGTATTGCTGAACAATCCCTTGGATGGACTTTGCTGTCATTTTAAAGGGAATTATTTCCCAGAGTAGATTCAACATTCAACTATAACCAAAGGATTCACACGGTAATAGATTGACCTGTACTACGTTAATGAAATTGTTTTTCATCGCAAAACTGAGTTTAGGTGGGGCAAAATTCTCACACCCCACTGGTAAGGAGGGAAGAGATTTTTACAGTCTGACATCTCCTTCATTCTTTAGAGATAGGATATAGTTTAACTTTATCATTATGGTTTATTTTTGCTTTCAAATTATAGGATGTGGCAAAACATTTTTATTAGGTGGAGACAAAGAGCAAATTATTATTTTATGAAGGCACACCCATGCTGAACTTACAGGGAAGAGAAGCAGAGCTGCACAGCCAGTTATATTACAAGGCTCATTCCTGAAACCTGAATATCATGCGAGCAGAAAAATCTAGATATGTGTTAGTTATATTTTGAAGAAATGATCTGAAGGCAATATTATTTGCTTTTTTATCAAAAAAGGAAAAAAATGCATCTTTGTCAATGTGGATTGACTCCTATTGAAACAGGGAAATGAATGCTTGTATTGCAGCCTTAAAGAATCACATAGTCACTGCAATATTCGTTTTTGTAAACTACAGCCTGCAGCCTAGCAGACCATGACTGAATGCTTTTGAAAAGTTGTAGATTACAAACATGAAATCACAATTAATATCCTCTAAAAGTAATTTCAGAGCTTTCACGTCTTAAAAAAAGGACAATGTGTACTGCTTCACAAGGTAATGTAGCTAATCAAAAAAAGAGTAGAATTAAAGTATTTACATAATGAGCAATTCTACAGAAGGCGATCATCCCCATGTAAGCACTGCTGATTATATCCCACGCTGCTTTTAACAAACTGTACCAGATTGGATCCAGCCATCAGCACTTTCAGAGAATCCTTAAAAGCCTTTTATGGGTCTTTAAATTTATTGTAGAATGGCATTCTTCAGGTAGAATATGCTGGTGAAAGAGGACAGTGTCAACACAAGGTACCAGCAGGAGAAAAGAACGTCAGCGCTCCCGGTAATTCCATACTGGGCTGTACTTGGAGCTGGAAAGAAATGGAAAAGATTAAATCAAAATCTAATTTGTGTCTTTTAGGATCTTAACAATAATCAAAAGGCAGCTGGGTGTACTGGGGAGAGCACTGGCATTGGAGTAGATAGACTTAAGTTCACATCTGGTTCTGCTATATGACAATGTGTAGCCTATGCAACTAACTTCTCTGAGCTTGAGTTTTCTCAAGGGCAAGAGACAAATAATATAATCCACCTGGCAGGGCTGCCATGAGAATTGGAGATGAAGAACATACAGCACATTGCACTGGGCTGGACACAGGCTAAGTACTTAATAAACAGTGGCTAGTATTATTATTCCAGTTTTTGTACTGTAAATATTTGTATTGGTGGATAATATGTAGTTCATGCGTATATATATATTTTTTATTTTTTTTTAACATTTGTTTATTATTGAGAGACAGAGAGAGACAGAGCAGGGGAGGAGCCAAGAGACGGGGAGACACAGAATCCAAAGCAGGCTCCAGGCTCTGAGCTGTCAGCACAGAGTCTGACGCAAGGCTCAAACTCACAAACTGTGAGATCATGACCTGAGCCGAAGTTGGACGCTCAACTGACTGAACCATCCAGGTGCCCCATGCATATATTTTTAACATTTATTTTTATTGAGATCTATAATTGGCATTGTGTAAGTTTAAGGTGCACAACAGTGTTGATTTGATACATTTATGAATTGCAATATGATCACCACCACAACATCAGCTAACAACTCTATCATATCACATAATTATCATTTCTCTTTTGTAATGGAAACAATTAAAATCTAGTCTCTTAGCAACTTTGAAGATTATAATACAATAATGTTGTTTATAATCACTATGCTGTGCATTAGTTCTCCAGGAGTCCATTTATCTACTAGTTCTAAGTCTGTACCTTTAGACAACATATCCCCGATTCCCCTACCCCAGCCTCTGGTCACCATTCTGCTCTGTTTTTACAAGTTTAGCTTTTTAGATTTCACATATAAATGATACTATATATATATATATATATATATTTTTTTTTTTTTTTTTTTTTTTTTTTTTTTTGTGGATCTTTTTTATTGGTCAAATACTTGTACTAAAAGCTGGGAAAAATTTTTTTTGGGGGGATAGGTGAAAAAAAATATTCAAACAATCATAATATATTCCAAGGAATATTAGATTTGCATGTATACACTGGAGCAACACAGAAAATTTTGTATCTAAATCTTCCCAGGCAAGGGAGGGATGATTTAACAGAGTTTTACCAAAGGGGACAGTCATTTGGGTAGAGGAAACAACTTATTCAAAGGTATGAGTAAAGGGGAGAGCAGGACATATATTCTAGTAGATTAGTCTTGCTGGACCATGAAGTTTGAGGCTTGGAGTAGAGGGAATTGAAACTGGAACTCTAGGCAGATAGAGCATAAACTTAACTGTAAGAAAAATAAAAGTTTTTTTTTAAGTTTATTTATTTTATTTTGAGGGAGGGAGAGAGAGAGAGAGAGAGAGAGAGAGAGAGAGAGAAAGAGAGAATGCACAAGTGGGGAAGGGGAAGAGAGAAGGAGAGAGAAAGAGAGAGGAGAGACAGATCCCAAGCAGCCTCTGCGCCATCAGCACAGAGCCTGATGCGGGCCTCGAACTCACAAACTGCAAGGTCATGACCTGAGCCTAGATCAAGAGTCAGATACTTAACCAACTATGCCACCCAGGCGCCCGATTTAGTTTTTTTATAGTGAAGGAGATTTTAAAGAATTTGGAGCTGTTGAATCGTGTGATTACTTTTATACATTGGAAAGATCACAGTTTCATACTCAGGAAGCTTATGTAGTACTTGGCTAACAGTCATGTTGAATTCTCACTGAGAGATTTCACCTAGAGAGTCACTGAAGCTTAGAATATGGTGGGAGTCTACTGAATGAATTTCACTGCATTTCACAAGAGAACTGTAGCCTCTTTGAATGTGAATTATACTGTGTTCCAGAAATGGAATGTTGTAGGCATGCTCAGCTTTGCTTGAGACCGATCCTCATTTGTCATAATAAAAATAATAGTAATAATAAAAAACCCCACCAACATACTTTTAACTACCCTCTCTTAATGAAACCTGGATTTCAAGCAATGTTTCCTAGTAGAAAGTGAACCATGTAATAAAAAAAATATACTATTTCATCCCCAAAACCATAACTCAAATTCAGAAGCAGTTTTAGTCACAATGAGTTTGAATTAACAGCAGGTTGTTTTTAATAGAACTTTCACCAGTGACTATATTTCCATATTACAAGAAGAATAAATTGTTTTGTTTGTATCTCTAAGAAATTAAAAGGGAATGAGAGCTGCATTGACCTTTGCAGGGGGAAGTTTTCATGACAGTACAATTGTTGATTCCAGGTGAATAAAGTTCAAGGTCTAAGATTACTCCTCTTTAGTAAACATGGAGCAAAATCCACTATTTAATGCTTCTATTTGCATCATAAGTGAGTTTTAAAAAAATGAGAAGATGATGAAGAAAATAAGTCTATTGTTGACCACACAGCTTTTGAAGTTTTGATATATAAGAAGTCTAATTTAAAACCATGAAACTCCTTAAATTATTTTCTCTTGTTCAAGACCTGGAAAGGTGTTTTGTTTTTTAAAACATAAATAAATATTTAATTGGTCTGTTACCTTCTCAATGACAGCTATTTAAGAGTTATTTTGCTGTTGTTTTTAAAGAATCTCAAGTGCAATAAAACCAGTATTATAGTAAAGGACTAATAATAAGCAAAGCATATAAAATGATTTCATAAATAAGAAATAGATCTTAAAAGCCAAGCATACAAAACAAAGATAAAATTTTTATTGTCATGACAAATTAAATAGTACATCAAAGGGGTAAAGTAGAAAGAATCCTGAAAACTCCTTATCCATCCTTTAAAGTGCATTTTGGGAGCAATCTTTCCTGAATCCCTTCTCCTTTACCAGCAGCTGAACAGATTACCTTACTGTGCCATCATGCCACCATAATATCCCTTTTTATACAGCTATCATACTACATTGTCAATATTCACATACATATCTATTTTTCTAACCAGACTGTGAACTCTCCTAGGTCATGTTTTATTTATCTTTTTGTTTCCATGTACAGAGAGTGGCAAAGTAGATGCTGAAGAGATGTCTTTTGAATGAATGATTCAATTTAATAAATGAATGGGCCGGAATTAAAAGGAGTAGTTGTCTCCTACAAAATGGAATCTCTTCTGAAGCAAGCCACTTGCTTATAGGCCAGAGAATCTACAATATATCATCTTTCATTCATTCAGCCCAAATTTATTGGTTTAGGTACCGGGCACTGGGAATACAATAGCTAATAAGATAGGATGGTCCTTTTGCTGCTTAATTCCATATACCCTATCTTTTCCCCCAGTGTGCCTTTATCTTCCACTCAGCCTCCTACTGCCTTAGACATGACAAAAGTATGTCAATAATATATTTAAAATTAAATATTATAACAGAGTATGTATTTTTCCATTGTACTCTTTAGTTGTCCTATTAGTCCTTCTATTAGTCCTAAAATAAAGGAGGAGCCTTTTGCTGCATTATTAGCCTGCAATTATTACAGGAAATGGACTGTAGACTAGCTATTGATAATCAGTAAGCCAAAAAACAAAGAGTAAAGTTAGTCAAGGGAATTTTTGATTACATACCTAATGCTAAGTCATGTACATAATTCGTACCCCTTAAGTATATATTGAGCATCTTTCATGTGCTAGGGATTGAACACAGGCAAAGGCAAACTCAATCTCCTCTCTTAGGAAAAGTTTTATTACAGTTGGAGGTATAAATAAAAAGGCACATATAGAACATTAGGATATACATACTTATAAGGATAATAAACAAACATGGGAAGGCTCCACAAGGAGTCATGGCAGGTAAGTAGTCTGAGCAGATACGAATACAGTGGTTTGTTTTTTTACAAAATGCAATGATATGCACATGTTAGTGTATCTCACTTTTAAAAATGGTGGCATATAGTCCTTTTACTTGGGGTATCCTATTATTGTATAACCTTAGTCCCATTAACTATTTATTATGTATTTGTGTGTGTGTGTGTGTGTGTATGTGTGACTTGTTGAGTGATTCAGAGTACCAGGCTAATGGTACTAAAGTTAGGAGTCTCAGTATTATTGGGGCCAATTAGATTTGTTTGGCATGTTAAATATCAATCATCTACTTGAGAAATTATAGAAAATGTTAAGAAATTAAAGAAAACAACTTCACTATTAGAAATCAGCTTGAAGAGTCAGTTCAAATATCATATGCTTTAAAAAGAGGAAAGTTTGGGGCGCCTGGGTGGCTCAGTCTGTTAAATGCCCCACTTTGGCTCAGGTCATGATCTCATGGCTCGTGAGTTCAAGCCTGGTGTCAGGCTCTGTGCTGACAGCTCAGAGCCTGGAACCTGCTTTGGATTCTGTGTCTCCTTCTTTCTCTCTGCCCCACCCTGCCACTCATGCGGTCTCTCTCTCTCTCTCTCTCTCTCAAAAATAAATAAAATTAAAAAAATAATAACAAAAACAGAAAGAGGAAAGTTTTTATAAAGTCCCACATGCCAAATCAATTTGACATCATATTTGATATCGTATTTACATATCTATCACAACATGTTTACATATCTATCTTTCCCCATTAGACTAAGAATGTCTTCAAGCCAAGATTTATTATATGTAATTTTTTTCATTGGTACAGAACAGAGTCTGATATTTAGTAGGTGTTCAATAAATATTTGTTGAATGATGATAAGGTTTGTATCCATTTCCCATACTTTTACCATAAGCACATAAAGGAACACAAGATCTTGACTTCTTTTTTCAGAAGAATATTGTCTTTCATCATTTGTGTTTAACTGCCTTTCTTCTCTCCCTACTTTTAGACTTATTACTTTCTAAGACCTGTACAGAGTCAGAATACCTCTCTTCAGCATTTGAGCAGAAGATAGATCATGAGGCTGATTATAAGGGGGAGGAGCATCCATCCAACTTTCTAGCACTATCCTTTTGCAGCAAACAGGAAGTGTAGATGAACCCATGTCCCCCAAATGTAGTCCTGAATTTTTTAGTTAGGAGACATCTAGTGGTGTCTCTGACATGGTCAGATCTGTTGTATATTCTCTGCCATGTTTTTAGTTTCCTGTGAATATCAAACTGCTACTCATCCTAAATAAAATTAGGAGGGCTAGGGCATATGATCAGAGGTGTAGTTGGGCTACGCTGAGAATTTTGATTTCATTCTGAGTGATATGGGAATCCACATGAGAGTTTTGAGCAGAGGAGGCTAGCTGACATTTTTAAATAATCGCTTGGCTATTGTGTGGAAAATAGATGATACTAGTGGAGGCAAGAGTAGAGGTCTATGTTAATCCCAGACCATCAGGGGTCTCCATTGCCTCCTGAGGAAAGCCAAAACTCTGTAGCTCAGCATTCAGGGACCTCTGTTACCTGGTTCTAGTCAACTTATCCAGACTCGTATATACTCCTAGCTCCAGTCACACGAACCATTTCTGAACACACAGAGTATTTTCATTTCTTGTCACTTGCATATGCCATATCATTAAGCTTAAATGGTCTTCCTTCCTGTCCCCTTCTCCCCCTACCTTAAAAGTCGTACTCATCCTTAGATACCTAAAATACCATTTACTCCATGAGGCCCCCTGAATCTCCCTATGAATTTTTAGTAACCCATTTATACCTGATTTCAGAAATAGTTCCTTTTTAACTGATAGTACATAAATATATTATATATAGTATATATATGTATAGTATACTATATATATGTATACTATATATGGTATATAGTATACAGTATGAATATTTTACTTCATTTTTAATCTACACTTGTTTAAATTAATGTTTCTCTGATCTTACAAAGCTGTCCTCCACTTTATCCTACAAAAACATTTATTCTCTTCATTATTTTGGTTTCTTTTGAAGGACTTTTATTTAATGCTATTTACTGCTAGGTAATTGTTCAGTTTCCTCTGGTTTGCCAGCTCCTTGAAGACAGGGAGTACGAGCTCTTCCCACCTCTCCCCCCAATATGATGCATGGCCTTTACAGAGTGGTTTCCTGGCTGATCTAACACCCAGTTGGGTTTTGCTGGGGCTCTCAGGTAGGGAGCAGAAGTGCCTGGGCTAGGTGTACAGTCCAAGCCTCTGGGATTTCTCCCAGTTGTCAACAGGAAGATCCAATCTGGGTTTTAACACACATCTTACATCTTGTCTAATTATGATTATCATTCCCAATTACTTACAGCTGCTGCATATTATTTTCAGTCTTGGCAGTTTTCCCTTGTATTGCTCCAGTTTTTATTTTTAGGCAAAAGCAAATGTAACTGTGAAATATTTAGTTTTGGTATAATACCAATTACTTGCCTAGGCAATTTCCTTAAATTACTCAAGCTTTAACTAAACTAACTTTGAGTTGTATTTTTAAGATTCTTGCTGAAATCTTAGGTACAGTTACTTCAGCTACATTAACTCTGCTTCCATAAAAAAGCTGGCCTCAACTTACATTTTACTGAGGAAGCCTATACCTGGGAAGTGAATGATTTACACCTAAATTAGATTTCATAGAAAAGAGAGTGATTAATGTGGATTCAAAATAGATTGCACATTAGTTTACTGAGAAATTATGCATCATTGATTCTCTCCAAAAAGGCAGGGTACCTCTGTTTCATTGCATACTGTGGGAGGCATTAGCTCAAAAGACATTTTAATCCTCTCATTAGCAATATCCACCCCTGAACACTATCAGCAGGTGGAGAGGGTATCCAGATTCAGATCATACCCCAATTTCTTCAATCGCTTAACTCTGCCTGAACACTGGGTGGAGATGGGGGAGGAAAAGAGAACTAGAATGGAATATGTTTTACCATAGAATGTACAACTTTGGACTGTAGTGTCTGGAAGAAGCAGGCAAGTCTCAGTACAGGTGCAATCATCTCATTATTCCTTTCTGCACTATTTCTTGTGCAGTCAAGTGGTCCAGGCCTTAAGATTGAATGTGTTGTGTTAAAGACACAGCAAAGAGAAGCCCTGTCTTCTCGTGCACTATCTCACACACATGGCACACTGATTTCCACAGGTAGGCTTTCTTTGTGTGGCTATTCCATGCTCCTGTACTGTAGATCCTCCAAAATCTTCCCTGAGGCTCTAGAGTTAAGGGATACCTGAGTAGCATAGTGATGATGTATGTAGTAGAGCTAACAATGTATAGATTTTTGGATTCTTTTTTACTCAACACACCTTTATTTTGCCATAGACTGTTTCCAAGAGTAAAGAGAGGTAAACATAACATACCCCACTTTTCACGCAGCTTTCGGGATGGTAGAGTAAGGTTTAATTTATGAGCCTCTATCACAGTGAGCTTCACTTTTATTTAGGGAGAGAAAGTAGGAGTTGGTAAACGGCTTTGAATTGCTGCCTATCAGACTTCTTTTTTATCTTCCTTAGAAAGAATTGGTCTAACAAGTTCACATTGGTGCATTTTTTTTTTCAAAATCAAAACCTAAGGGTACAGAAAATCTATATTTACATATTTATTCTCACATTTTAGACTTTTATTTTTCATTTGATCAAAAACTGAATGCCTATCTTCAGGAAGTTCAAACATCTTTTACAGATAGAGCCTTCACAAACATAAAAATGTAAAATAATTATTTTCACAGAGAGTATCTTTATTTTAGCGGCCCCTGGGTGGTTCAGTCAGTCGAGCATCTGACTCTTGATTTCAGCTCAGGCCATGATCTCATGGTTTGTGAGTTTGAGTCCCACATCAGGCTCTGCAATGACAGTGCAGAGCCTGCTTGGGATTCTCTCCCTCTCTCTCTGCCCCTCCCTCTCTCTCTCAAAATAAATTAAAGAAAATTTAAAAAAAGTATCTTTATTTTATGTTATGAACAATGAGGAGACTGGCTAGAGAAATCACATGATTCCTTTCTCTTTCTGACTCATGGTATTTCCCTGCCAGCTTGTTCTCAGCAACTACTAAGCTATTTCTCTGGCAGACCACCATCCCTGAATCCTTTCCTGCTTGCTGAATAGCCATTTTGCCAAAGTTCACAGTATACAATCCTATTTACTCAGCATCAACTGCATTAGGAATTTTAAACATATGTTTGTCTCTGTTATTACCCATATTCAGAAATCTGCCTATTTGTAGATAAATACTTTTATCTGCAAATAGCCAGATGAAACTATCCAAGACTATTACCTCTAATTTGAGCTAAGGAGAATAAGTAAGCAATCACCCAAATAAAAACAAATTCCACAGTCTTTTTTCTGTCCTTCAGAGTCATTGAAAAAAAGTTTCAAAGCCTGAATTATTCATCAATATCTCCTAAATGTGTGGATGTTTTAGTTTACTCTATTTTTAGCAGATCAGAAGTGATTTACATGAATCTATAGTAACTCTGTTTTGAAGTATGTTGTCAATAGAGGTAATTTTGTATAGCCCTAAATGCTTCTTTGAGCTTGGGCAAAGTCCAGTCATTCATTCCAGGTTGGTTTGAAAACAGGTTTCTATAGAAGTATCATCACAGATTTTGGAGTATGTGTGCATATGTGTGTGGGAGTGTATACACGTGTTTCAAAAGCTGGCTTTGTTGTGTGAAATATATACACAAACATACAATACAAATTGCCTTGACTACATAGATTTTAGTTTAGGCCTTTAAGGCATCATTTAGTTGAAGAAAAGGGTTTTACAGAAATAAAAATAGAAACCCAGCTGTGTTCTTAAGGTCACTAATAGTCACTGCCATCAGCTGTATCATCAATGTGCTAATGCGGGAAAAAATGGGAGGAATTGCAAACTGGTAAACATTTTTGCAAGTTGAATGAGCTTTTAAGATTTTATACGTGTGGTTGTGTGGGTGTAACTTTGTTTAAGTTTTTATATAAGTGTTAAAACTTGGAACTATAATGATCAAATTGTCTTATTTATTAAGTTTTATTTTATCTTTTATGTTAGGAACGTTATCCTAAAGCAGCTTCTCTTCTGTTACTCTACAATTGTTCTTTCAGCATTAAAGATCAAGAATTTCATAAAGTTTGATTATCTTTTTCATTTTTTGGAATATTACATTTACCTTCCAATTTTTTTTCTTAGCTTTTCAAGTGCAATAAAGGCCGGAGATTATCTGGCCCTGTAGTTCTGATTTACTTAAATTGTTCCACTTGTTATGCTCCAGATTGATTTTCAATTATTCTCAATGATTCTCTAATCATTGCCTTTATATTTCGGCTATTTAAAAAACCTTATTAAATCCAAATGGCTTTGTATAGAATTCAAGACCCTCTGTAAACTTTCCCAAAGCTACCTTTCTGGTCCTACCCTGGCTGCTGTCTGACATGGACTGCACTAGTCACACTAGGCGGGAAGGGCCCTTCGTGCAGGATATGCCCAGGCCTGTGTTGCATTTGTGTATTTGCTCATGCTCTGCCTTCATCTGGGATGGGTTTTGCATTTCTTTGTGTTAAAACGGTACCCAGCTTTCAGTGCCCATCTCACACGCATTCTGCTCATAGGTTAGAACTGCCAGAACTCTAAGGGGCATGGAGAGTGGTATAGGTTAGAACCTGCCAGAACTCTAAGGGGCATGGAGAGTGGTGTGCACGAGGAGATGAGGCTGGTGGAAATGAATGATGTGGTTAAGTTAGAGGTAAAAATAGGACTAGAACTGCGGTATGCTGATTCTCTGTGCTTCCATTTCCATGTAGCCTCCCTGAATTGCTACCTAACTCTACTTGGAATTAATCTGCCAATTCCTCTTTTCTTCAATAGCCAATTTGCTTTACCTCTACTTTATCAGTCTCCTGTTCATCATCTTCAACAGAGCCTCAATCTCTTGAAAACAAGGATCATATTTAAATTACTTTTGTATTACAGCATTTGATTAAATGATTGGCACTGTCAAAATATTTATTGCAGGTAACTATAGATGAATTGTTTTAATTTCTGCAGTTTAATGAGGTTTTGCAGCAAAGCTCAAGAGAAAGAAAGAAGGACTATAGGGAAGGAATTATCAGCAGTCAAGAATTCAGGATTTGGAAACATCGACTACCACTGTGGAGGAAGATTGGTTCTATTTTATTGAAGCGAAGAAGCTCCTATCCTCAGATGTCCCTGAAGACACTATTCCATAAACATATGGAGTTATACACTCCAAGAGAACTGTTGAAGAACTGCTCTTGTTTATGACTTCTAGTTAAATGTGCTAGTTATAGACGGAGACAGTATTGGTAACAATCAAGCACACCGTGTATTAGCTTCGCACCTCTATGCCTCGGTTTTGTCTTCCTGGTAGGGTTGCAATAAGTAAATGAGCTAAGTAAAATGCTTAGCACAGTGCTCATTTAAGTGTTCATTGAACAGCAGCTTTTAAGATGTATTAGTATATGTATAAGAAGGGCCAATGTAAGTCCTTTACTTTGGCCCAAGAAGAAATATCCAGTTGGTGGAATAAGGCTATGTGTACCTCAAAATCCTATCCACTTGAAACAATCACAACCATGCCAACAATATGTTCCTTGAAAGGACAGCTCTAAGAACGTGGATCAGAAAATTTATTCATTAAGCAAGTAATGCTTGAGTACCTATAAATACATAGTGAGCCCTGATTATGCATGATAAACTATTTTGTGTGCTGGGATACAGTCTTATTATCTAATTGCTCTAAGTAGATCACAGTGTTCTGAATAAACCACACCCTAACCCCCTGGCTTACAGACAATATTTCTTCTACTTGGAATCATCTTCTTCCACTTCCTCCCAAGTTTTCAGCCTCCATATGACATACTTCTCCACTGCAGTTCAAACTCCTTTGTCATGGCCTTACTTACTGACTTGCCTCCTTGTCTAAACTATGAATTCCTAAAGAACAGGGACCTTGAATTTTTCATCTTTCTATACTTCTCTTTTCCTCTTCCCCAGTGGCTAGCACAATGACTGCATATAATAAGGGCTTAATAAATAACTGCTCTTTTTATCTCCACATGAGATAAATTTGCAAAATACATTTGTTTCCCACACCTTTTGTATCTTGCCTTCCATCCTCTCATTGCCTTTTTACTTTAGCTGCTGCTATGACAACCAGCTGCATGCAGGGCAAACAATTGTGAGATATATTCCACATGGTTCCTCGCAGGGGTCCCAGTGGGATGGAGCTTAGTGACCCATAGCAGGGACCAGCTCAATAACACATTCTTGGACTGGCTTTCCCTCTTTCTCTGTTTAACTTGTTCCAATCTCCTACCAGCATGCTTAAAATTCCTTTCCAAAATAATCACCTATTAGTGAGCAGCTCATTTTGGGAGGACCCACACAAAGATGGCACTCTTGTATGAAGAAGAGAAGAACAACAGGTTATAAATACTGTACCTAGGGCAATTTAATATCCCCCCACAGTGTATAGTGCTTTGCACTTAGTAGGTGTACAATAAATTAGTTTTAGATAAATAAATTGATTGAAAGTAAATAATCATCCTATCTGTTTGCCTACACTCTTCTTGGCTCTTGATAACTCAGTTGCATCACTTTTATGAGGTCTGCATTAATTATATTGTCAGCAGGCACATACCCTTCATAATGTAAAAGGGGTCTTAAAATCTTAATTAAATCTGATTTTTTTTCCTCATAGATTTTATCCCAGGAATATTACCCACTGTTTTACATTATTATCATTCTGGTTTCTGCTATACCAGCAACATTGCCTAATGAAAGTCCTGTCTCCTATTGTATTTTTTAAATATTTAAAAGCACTCATGGTTCTTATATTTTTATTATGATTTCAACTGTAAAATACTCCTCTCCCTACAACCTTGAAACGGTCTTTTCTCAAAGCTCCAGCCTGTCTTTTCTGCCTACATTTTCTGCCTAAGGTGATCCAACTTGTAGGGTGGGAAAATGGGAAATACAATTATTATGAAAGGAACTTGGATGTGTCCATGCAAAAGTCAGATGTTGGGGAATTTTAGTCCAAAAATGGTCCCACAAAGGATGAAAAGAAAAAAGATCAAAACATTTGCATAGTGATCCTGGCACAGAACACATTTTGCAATCAGGATTCATACTGATTTTTAAGGATGTTTAGTAACTTTCTTCTCCCCAAATACAGAGACTACATTGTTCTTAATTTTTCTGGACACCAGTGAAGGTATTTTAAAAGGAGAGGTGGGGATGTTTTAAACTATTACATCAAAATACCTAACATGTGCCTCCTTTTAGGGATGTTGTACATTTAGCCACTTATATTATTACTCGAAAATTTTTTTAGGTTTATTTATTTCTTTTGCGGGGGGGATGATAGGGCAGAGAGAGAGGGAGAGAGAGAATCCCAAGCGGGCTCTGAGCTGTCAGTGCAGAGCCTGATGCAGGGCTTGAACTCACAAACCACAAGATGATGACCTGAGCCCAAATCAAGAGACAGATGCTTAACCAGCTTAGCAACTCAGGTGCACTTGTTCAAAAGAGTTTTTGACTGTAATTGAAATAATGCTTCCTGGGACTGCATTAATAAGTTTTTCAGTCTATCAACTGATAAATTTGTATCCACAGTTCTTTTGATCACAAGTCATGAGGAGAAGCCTTGTTATTTCATTAGCCAAAATTTTAGTTTTTTAGAGTTGCCTCTACTTTAGCATTATTGTCAATTATCCTTAACCAAAACATATACATTTAACCCTCAAACTGGAAAATTAATCTTAGTGAGTGAAAAAAGAATAATTCAGGAGTAACTGGTTTTTATAACAGTAATCACATTCTTCACATAAAAAATTCTTACTGAGCACCTACTATGTGTTAGGCATTGTGCTTAGTGCTGAATATACAAAGATGAACAAGATTTAATCCAGGGCTTTCAGGAACTCAATGTCAAGTAAATCAAAACTATCTACTTTAGAATAAAAGGGTTGATTTTCACCAAATCACATATTATTAGAATTCCAGGATTAAAAGAAACTTTGAGAGACTCTATTCTCTTTTGTCAAAGTATAATCAAATCAGAAATCTAGTTAGAGAAAGGCATTTCAGGTTTATGCCATTGAATTTTTTTAAATGTTTATTTATTTTTGAGAGAGAGACAGAACAGGAGCGGGGGAGGGGCAGAGAGAGAGAGGGAAACACAAAACCCAAACGGGCTCCAGGCTCTGAGATGTCAGTACAGAGCCCAAAGCGGGGTTCAAACTCATGAACTAGGAGATCATGACCTGAGCTGAAGTCAGATGCTTAACCTACTGAGCCACCTAGGCACTCCAAGGCCTATGCCATTTTAAATCTAGAAGGGACCGAAGTCTAGAGAGGGAACAGTTACACAGAGAATTAATTCAATTCTCTAGACTTTCAGTTTGGTGTTCTTTCTGGCACACAGCACTTCTCACATTAACCAATTTAGTACCTTGTTTCAGATTTTTATAACTCCCACTGCTCATATAATCTTAAAATATTTCTTTTGTTTTTAATTTTTTTTAATGTTTATTTTTGAGAGAGAGAACAGGTGTGGAGGGGCAGAGAGAGAGAGAGAGAGAGGGAGACAGAGAATCTGAAACAGGCTGGCCTTGTCAATGCAAGCCCAATATGGGGCTGGAGCCCATGAACCGGGAGATCATGACCTGAACTGAAGTCAGATGCTCAACTGACTGAGCCACCCAGGTGCTCCTTAAAATATTTCTAAATATAATATGATCAAACTAATTTCATAGTCTAGTAAATTACCCACACCACTTTGATTAATCATTTCAACCAATAAAATACAAAATGAGTTTTTCTGTATACGTGCTAGAAGTGATATAATTATTTTTTTAAATAACAAATGTTTGAAGTGATTCTCAAATTTTATAGTCAATGTATGCTGTATTTGCATCTCATAATATATTTACTTGGATGTTTTTAATGCATTAAGCATATAAAGCCCATAATATTTGTTGATCAAATATTAGTGATATTTGAACAATTATCATATTAGAATCTATTATGAATGGTTGATTTTAATTCGTATCAAAAAGAATGAGATTGTTGCCTAGTACCTAGAATCTAAACAATAGGTACCTATAAAATTCTGCATGTATGTTTAAACTGTCTTGATTCATCAGTTTCTCAAAGGTACACATGAATTCTGTAAGTTAGAAAAATTAGCATCTTTGCATAAAATGCGGTTTATTTTTTTTTTCACATGAAGGACTGACTTCAGTTTATTATTCATGCTTGCAGTCAGGACTTGAAAACTTGAAAAGTGAAAAAGGGATTAAGGAATCCATAGATTCTTAGAGCAGAGCGCAGTTTAAAAACAAATGTGTCAATTTGGTTTTATTGCAGTAACTTCCTCTACCTTCCTATTACACCAATACATAAGAGCAATTGCTAGTGAAATCAGACAGCCACATTTAAATACCTGTGGTTTAATATGCATTTTCCACTTCACACTAAACTGAATTATAATCACAATTAATAAGAAAATGTAGTATCATTCTAATAGTCAAAAGTGAATTTCTAAAATTCTCTGTAAGTTTATGTGCAAGATTTGAGAAAAGCAACCATGAAGTCATTTCCTTTCCTGTGTATTCTTAGAAACATATCTTATAAAAAACTTTGGGCTATATAATTGCACTTGGGTGTACTTCTTTTAATCTTAAAATTAGAAAAGACAGATGATTATTTTCTCCCCTCACTGAAAACAGAAAAGATATTAAACGTTAATATCCCATCGTTACACTTTTTTTTCCTGAAGATAAAGGGATATAAAAAGGAAACAATAAGCGCTGTGCATGTTCTTGCTAATCTTACCCGAATCTCCTCCTATATTAAACTATTTCTTGTCTATCCTATTTAAACTGTTCTCCTGATATTCTTCACATATGAACAAGATGATCCTTTGCTGAGTTTAGGCATCATGGCAGCTACCAGCTTATAAAGAGTGAAAGAGAAGCTTTATCCACATGTCTGAATTAGGAACAAGAAACTCACCAATAATACAAATAGAGTTTTTCATTAAGCAGCATTCCTGTTTATTACAGAGCAACAATAATTTTTTTGGAATTCAATTTAACAATGAAAACAAATCCCAATTCCCCCATCTTTTTGATGCAGCTGGTTGCACTATGCATAATGTCTGATATACAATGGCAGTGTCTATTGTTACAGAACTGGCTTATTTGTGTATTGAAAGCTTCATTCAAATTTGTATGGTTCAGAATGTTCAATGAAATGCACAAATTGACTAGTTCAATATTCCTCAATTTGTCATAATGGTTTTTGTGCGCATTTTTTTACTTTAAGACAGCCATAATGCCATTTTTGTTTCATAAGAAACAAGGCAAAGATTCCTGTGAAATCTCACAGTTCAATGCTAGAGATAGGGTTCTTGGTCAAGTTCAAAGTCACTTATAGAATTATGAAAACCATCTCAGACTAAATCTGGGTTGAGCAGCTACAGAAAATCCACGGGAAGTCTTACTTTATTGTTTGCTGACAATGAAGTGAAATACAAGGTGGACATATTATGAAAAGGATGTTGTAAGTGAAAGGGAGTGCCTGAGAAGAAGAAAAGTGAGTGTTGGAAAAGACATTGAAACTTAAATAATGTTTAGGCAGAAAGAGGGGTCTAGGGAAACCCCATGATTAAAAATATCAGCAAAAACACAAACATACTAATTTTGGAGTCTTGCAAATACATCTCTTCATATTTTTGGGTCCTTCATACATTTTGGGTCCTTTTCTATTCCTAGGTATGTTTACTAAATTACATGAATCTAGTAATTCCAATACCCTTTGAGTATGCATCCTAAAATACATGCTCAGTTAATTCATTTTCAACTCACTCATTCATTCATTCAATCATGCATTCAACTTTACACCATTGAATTGCCCTTTTTTTTAAAGTTTATTTATATATTGAGAGAGATTGTGTGTGCACAGCAGGGGAGGGGCAGAGAAACAGAGAGAGAATCTCAAGCAGAATCTCTGTGCTGACGGTGCAGAGCCTGACAGAGCTCAATCTCATCAACTGTGAGATCATGACCTGAGCAGAAATCAAGAGTTGGACGCTTAACTGAGTTGCCCAGGCATCCCCCTTTTGGGTTTAAATTATGGAAAAGAAACCTTGAGTCAGAAAATATGGTTTGATCTCCAGGTCACTGAATCATGAGAAGAATAGATACAAAAATCTGTTTTTAAATAAGGAAAAACTACAAAACCCTGGAAGGAAAATCAAATGTCACTATTTCTTAGGTGCCAGTCAGAGGCATTTAATTGCCTGTTGTTCATTTGAAGATATTACCTTTTCATCATTTCACTGGTAGGTAAAGAATAGAGGTTCTTTTCCAGCTGGAAAAACTAGACTCTTCTACTTGACATAGATGACTTATTATTTTACTTCCTGAGAAGATGTATTTTCAGTGTTAAATATAGAGTAGAATAACAATCGCATTATAATTATCAAACATGTGGGCATTATGACTCTTCCCCCATTTTTTTTTCTGATGCTAATTGTGATTAGAATTTTTTTAGTATGAAGAATTAAAGATCTTCAACAGAATACTGAAGTACTGTGGGTTTCAGGTTTTCTATCTCTAGGACAGGGTTATTAATACCCGTGGGTTATTGTGAGCATGAGAGGAGATAATGTTGGTGACCATGCTTTGTGATGCATAGATCAGTTTATAAAAGCAATGTGGGTCCAGGGCATAATTCTCAGGTGCTGATAATTGAGTCTTTAAAGAAAAAAATTCCAGGGTGCCTGGGTTGCTCAGTTGGTTGAGCGTCTGACTTTTGATTTTAGCTCAGGTCACAATTTCACAGTTGTGACATAGAGCCTCTCGTTTGGCTCTGCATTAAGTCTGGAACCTGCTTGGGATTCTCTCTCTCTCTCTCTCTCTCTCTCTCTCTCTCTCGGTCCTTTCCCCCCTCTCGTGCTCTCTCTCTCTCCCTCCCTCTAAAATAATAATAAGAAAAGTCTCTCTTAAATTTGTTGTCATTTGTTAAAGAATGGAATATCTTCAGGTGATCCATCAACTCAATCATGATTATAAGGTGAAGTGTAATGACCACAAATAACTTGCTTTGGTGAAAAAAAAAATTCTGTTCACTCAGAGGCTCAGCTTTACCTATTAGTAATTGGCAGGGTGAGGTATCTGACTTGTAAAAGTATCTCTTTTATCATTTATTCATTCAGTGTTTGTAGATTCATTTGTGAAATATTTTTGTAGCACCTACTCTGCACAGAAGTGCCTGGGTGTCACAGGTGTTCCTCCATCTCCCAAGACTCCCATCCCCTGGTTGGTTAATCAAACACTAATCTAGGCACTGCTGTGAAAGAATTTTGCAGATGGAATTAAAGTCAATTGACCTTAAAATATGGAGATGATCCAGTGGGCTGACCTAGTCTCATGAGCCCCTCTAAAAGTAGGCGGTTTCTGCACTGGTAGCAGAAGAGGATGTCAGAGATTCGGACCCAGAGGGGGAACAGCTGGCTTGAGGGCAGAAGGGCCCCTGTGTTGAGGAACGCAAATGACCTTTAGAAACAGTAAGTAGCCTCTGTCTGACATCCAGCAAGGACATGAAGACCTCAGTCTCACAACCACAAGGAACTAAATCCTGACAATAGTCTGAATGAAACTAAAAGTGGATTCCTCCTTAGAGCTTCTAGACACCTTGATTTCAGCCTCGTGAGATCACACGTAAAGAATCCAATCGAGCCACATGGCCGTTCAGACCTATAGAACTGTGAGCTAATGAATGTTGCTTTAAACCACAACATTTGAGGCAATTGTTTCATAGCAATAGAAACTAATTTCCTTTCATACTGGCACACATCACATAAAGTGTGGAAGACAATGCCAGGGTTACAGAGACAAAATTAGAAATGGAAGACCAAAAGATATGTCAAGGTGAAATGGCTAGGCATCAAATGAGCAGCACATGTAAGTGCTCTTAGCTGCAAGAAGGCATTTCATAGTATTTTGACTTCTTCCTGGAAGGTTTGTCAGGGCAGAATTCCTCTTATAATTTCAAATAAATCTTTTCCTGAACCTACATGTCTATCTTTAATTCAGGTTTTTGTTTAGATGACATTCTACAATCCTATGCTATGTCTGTTCTCCGTGTTTTATACAAACCTTTCCTCACCTTTGCAAACAATAAAAAACAAAGCCTCCAATCAGAGACTCCAGGGGGTCAGTACCATTGTTCCTGTCAGTTGAAAGGAAATAATCATGAGCTACTTATAAATCCAGGATTACTCCAATTCACGCTGTGCCCTGAATGAGATAATATGTACATACATGTAATCTCTATCCAGAGTACAGAAAAAAAGCTTGACCGGAACCCTGTGTGCACTTCCCCCCTCCCACTTTTTAAATGTAAAATGCTAAATCTGAACACTGATCAATGAATAACTAATCCTAGTAAGCACATAGCCATGCTTATTTTCTAACTCCTTTGTGGTCAAATAATGAATACAGATGATACAGAAAATAGGCACCATGGCAAATTTAGACAAATAGAATTTAGAGACAGTGACAGAAAGCTTAGTCAAGCATAATGCTCACAAAACATAAAGCAAAAATCAGGATGAAAAACATCAAACATTCCCCAGAGGCTCCTGATTGCATAAGAGGGTCTGACTTTAGAGTCCTTTGGTTTAGTGTAATCTCCTCTTTTTCTAGCATTCATACTCCTACAGCTGAAAGATATTTGGACTCTAACACTCATTATTTACAGTAACTGTGGAAGCTGCCAGAATACCTAAGTAAATAAACGAATGGATAAATAAAAGTGAATACATGTGTAGAAGATAAAGAGGAAAGCCCCGGGCTCCTCTTAATTTCCTCAGGTTTGCAATCTGACTGTGTTTCCAGTAGGGAAAAAGGCATATGCTCACTCCTCTAAAAAACACTTTTTTATGTACAAAAGGTAAAGCCAACATAGTTTTTTACTTGTGCTATTTCTCCATTTAAGCTGCTATTTGCTACTTATCATGTATGCATAGAGGAATGGATGGAATGAACAAAGCATGGATTTTTGTTGTTCCTGCCATGTAAAGTTACAGGAAATAAATTGCAGGGAGGATAGAATAGGTGTAGAAATAACCTAAATCTTTTTATGTAGATGAAGTGAAAAAGCAGTCTCCTTTAGAATTGATTCTTTAGATTATAATAGCAATTTATGTTAAAAGTCACTATGACAAATCAGCCCATAATTTATTTTAAGAAGTCAAACTAGCAAGATCAAGTGTTCTGTAGGTGGTATTTCATCTTATCATATTAAAACAGTCTTCCCAAATGTAAAAGATAATCTCAACTGCTGTGTTCTGTAAGCAAGCAGAAAATTATGTAAATCTGATTTCCTTACTATGCGTTTGCTATCTCTTTAAAGCTTACTAAATCATATCCAGATTTGTAAACACAAAAGCACTGGATCCAAGATACATTTGCTTTTCAAACACTCAGAATGAAAAAAGGTATTTTGCAAGATGTAATTGAAAAATTCCTATCTGTTTTCAAAAGCTAACAAATCAACAGTTGTGTGAGATTAAAAAAAAAATACAAAACATCACCTCTTAACTTATTATGGGCTTAATTGCTTCCTCATAATGGAGTGTGACAATGTGATTGCAGTAAGAACACCTGCTTTGAAAATTGCTTATCAAAGAAATGCCAGTGAGGAGCAGGGAGTCCAAAAGGAGGCCATGTTGAAGTTCTTCATCTATTTCTTAGTTTGCATCACTTCGTACCCCCTCTCCTTTAAGCCTATCAGGTTCAGTGCCTGAATAATTGGTGTTTACTTTGTTAGCTCACCCAAAAATATCTGCACCTGCATGCCCAGCTTTGAGGCTACAAAGGCAAAGAGTTTGCATATGCAAGTAGTTGGGCATTTTTCTGGGCCCAAACTCAGAGGTTATCTTCCCTACAGACACAGAAGCCCCCTGAACTACAATCTAACTATATTAGATTGCCAGTGTGTGAGAAGACAAAGCCCAGGAGCTAGACTGCATAAATCTCTCAAGTCAATAGCCAATAGAATGGACTGTCCTCATTCTTTCTTTGTTCTGAAAAAGAAAATCCTTTGATGTCAAGGTTAACTGGTTAAGTTCATTGGTATTGTGGATTTGCATTTAGTTGCATTCACATAGCTTAATCTTTTTGTAAACATATGTCTAATCATATATGTTCTTTCACCAATAATTTCTTACTTTGTCCTTGGAAAAGGGAGGAAATCCTTTCCATTTTCTATGAAGAGTTGGACAAGGGCAATAAATCAATAGGTTAAAAGATATTTAAATTGCTATGTTTTAGTTAACAGAAATGTATTTTATGCCCTTTTTAAAAATGAGGATTATGAAAACAAACTCTATTTCTAGTTCCTAGCATGGCTAAATGTTTAGTAAATGAGATAGGTTCAATAACTTCAGTGAACAATAAAATGTAAATTTTGGTTTTATAAGGAATTGTATTAACTGTAAAATAAGTCAATATTCCATTTGAATTCAAACATTCTAGAATTTTAAGTGGTAGACTGAAACAATGACATGTAGAGAGTAAAGGACAGAGAATGCTCCACTTAGATGTGATAGGAGCCATAGAAAGAGAATGGCGCACAAAGAAGGTAGGACAAATAATGAATGAGAGATGTGCTCAAGCAGAACTATGCAGCCATGCATAAGAACACAGAGACAACACCCACACAGACATATACATACACAGACACACACACATACACTCCTCAAGCATACCAATCGCTCAGAGAATCATCTAGACATTTACTGAAAGGGCAAAAGGAAACTGAGAATGATAATTATGGGTAAGGAGAGGAACAGCCCCAGCATAAGCATTTGTAGGATAATGCTCCAAGGGACTAAAAATGCCCTCTTGTATTTTCACAACTCTTGGTGCTGGCTCTTCTGCCAGGATGACATAAAGCAGAGGTGCATGTTTAGCCTATGAGCTGAAAGTTTTCACACTTGCTGTTAAGGAAGTCTGTGTTAGGTCCCATCTGAGAGAGCCATGCAATAACAACGTTCAAACCAAAATTTCACAAAAGCAAAAGGACTGTGTCTATAGTCTTTAGTATCTAGAGGTATATCTATACCTATATCACTGTATGTTAAGATACTGAGCATAAGCCCTGATAATTTCAAATGCTGGGGACATAATGTCAATGTGCTATCAGGGAACTACATAGCTAAAGGAGAAGAAATAATTTGTATGTTTAGGAACCCGTGGGACTTAGAACAAAATAATAAGAATAGCTGATTATTACCTAGACCTCGTATGTTGAAGTATTATTCTAAAAACTTTGTATATATACATTTATTTACTCCTCATAATAGTCTATATTATTTTCCCCATTTTATATATGGGGGAAAACTGATAAATGTAAGTATTAGAGATCTATTTTAATCCAATCTCTGTAGTTTTAAGATCTTTGCTCTTAGCCACTTTACTATGGTGCCTTCAGCGATAAGCAAATATTACAAAGGTTAAACAATTTTAGAAGATCTGCCATTAAAAAGAAACAAACAATCAAACAAACAAAACTACATTAGGAGTTTCTCTAATAAGACAAGAAAGGAAAAGAGTGCTTAAAAATCTTTGTCACCTACAGGTGATAAAACCTTTTTAAGACTTCCCTTTCACAAACAAACCAGAATGAAGTAAGGAGAAATCTTGGCATGCTCAACACATCTTTGGTTTTACGATTGAGATGTTATGTTTTAGAAATTTTTTTACAAACCACATAGACTAGATGGCTGATACAGGCGAGCATGGCCATGTTATTTTCAAGGAACTTAGATTCAGTGAAAAATCTATTTCTAAAGAAGGAACAAAAGACTACCCAATATTTAAATTATTTTACAGGTCAATAATAAGTATTGCTATGTACCATACCAGTTTTTACTATTTTTAAGGTAAAATTAAAGCAAAAAAGTCCAAAAGATGAAGAAAACTCTACATTGCATTTCATTTTTAATTTGAATGCTCAGTAGATTGCACACACACAAAAAGTCCTTATTGATGACAGACTGCCCAAGAAAAAATTTTCTTTAATAGCCTGAGCCAAATCACCCAGAGCCGGTGTTCTCTGAGGCATTTTGTCCAGAGAGCCATCCACTGAAGGCTTTTTTCCATCTGTTAGGTCCACTGTACTATGCATACCATTTTGTTCTCGCTCTGGGAGCTGTCTAGCCAGTCCTAGACCCATCCATACCTCATTATTCTGCAGCCAGACAAATGGTGGCAATTATAACATCGCGGTAGGGATGACATACTATGGTATGGTTGAGAAGGCTCTTTCATTTTAAAAACCACTGTTTTGTAATGCTTAAAACTTTCTCTAAATATTTTTCATATGGAAACTTTGTGTTTGCTTTCAGTTTGAAGTGATTTTGTAAGAGAAATATTTAAGAGATGTATTTTGTTTTAAAGTGAAAATATACCTGTGGGTTACCCTGGCTTATTTATGAAGCATTCACTGGGAGGTGAGGGTGGAGAGAAGGATAGTTTACACTGACTATCCAGCAAAGTGCGTTGAGTGCCTATTGTATGTTCCAGGCTCTTTGTCAGCCTGGTCTGCCTTCTTAGAGTGCTAATTGTCTGGTAGAACAGGTAAAGCAAATGCACAAGTGAATGTCACACAAGTGTCCCGTTCCCCTATTCACGGTCTCCTACTTCAATACCTAAAGGAGACAATGTCCTTCTAAACTACTTGGGCAATTCATCTCTGAACTTTTGTGTTTTTTTGGCACCTTTGACGAACTTTGGCCACTGTAGCTTCTGATTCCAGGTTTGAAGGTACTTTTTCTCGTTGCTTTTGGCTCTTTGGTCTCATTTGGACCTTAGCTCCTTTTCCGACCTAACTCAGAAAACTTAGGGGTTTGCCCTAATATGCCCTTTCTCTATAGCTCTCTGTTCTTTTGTCTGGGGGATCAACTAGGTGACTGGGAAATATAACATTCCTTTTTTTCTTGTTTATTTAAAATTAAGTTTCATGTTTTAGATTTTTAAAAAGTGGAATTGAATTTCTTGTAGTTAAAGCAGTCATACTGTCTTTTCACTCTAAAAGTCTTAGATTATCCAGATGTGCCAAAGTACTTATAGCACAGAGTTGCTTATAAAACATCAAAATTTTAGCTTGGTAATGCACAAAGTGTATAATTCACACATTTTACAGAATTTTCAGAAATGGTGTATCTTACAGTTTTTTATAGTTTTGACTCCATAGAAGAATAAAAATAGGAATGATTATTTTTTTGAGATCAAGCAATAAATACATATTCCGTGGCATTGTTTAGATGTATTCAAAACCCACAAGTACTGATTTGAAAGAAAGCAAATAAAAAAATGCATACAAAAATATGATGCAGCTCTAAATCATGAATTCAGCTTATTTAATGTTAAAATATACAAAAAGTACAGTTTGGATTAAGTAAAAAATGACTATAAGCCCCCAACTTTTCCAGTAAAACACTAATGGAAAAAGAGGAGATGAAAAATGTCTGTTTACACAAGATCCTACTGCAGAACATTGGTGATCAAGCCTCTTCACTTCTTCGAATATTTCACCTAGAGACTATAAAATGTCAGTTGTAAAACCGGGTTTATAGTTAGTTTGTCTGAATAGAAAACTCCCTTATATTTTGAGTCTTTCGAAGTCTTTTTTAGGTCAAAATCAAGTCAGGCATTCTTTTTACCTGACTGAATTCACCCAGGATTCTACTCATATTATACAATGTCTGTAATAATGTCAGGGCTAAAGGCTAATTGGTAGCCCTAAAAACAGAGTTAATCATTTTGAACTGCACTTAGAAAAAAATAAAACAGTCTAGAGAAAGTCCACACTTCTTTTTTGGAGGTATTTGATCTGAAGGGAAGAGGATCAATATTTCTTTTCTTTCATTCATTCACCCATTTGTCCAATTATTCATCTCTTCATTCATTCATCAGACATTAAATACCTACTATTACCCAAGTGCTACTTAGGATCTACAGAAACAGCAGTGAACAAACAAGTTTCTTCCTATCAGGGAACTTACATTGGGGCAGAGAAATGGAGAAAAAACAACCCATTAACTAATTGTCAGATAAGTGTTAAGAAGATAAAACAGGATAAGGGAATAGAAAGTGAATGGAAGAGTAGGGTGCTCTTTTATGTATGGTTAAGGATTTGGAGACTTTTGTCTAGAGATGTGAATACAGTAATAACATAAGCCATAAAAATATCTGAGGGAAAACTGTATTAAGCAGAGGGGCCAGTTAGCACTGAGGCCCCAAGGCAGGAGCACACCTGGCATGTTTAAAAACAGCAATAAAATCAGAATGGCTGGAGTCCAGTGGGAGAGCCCAGTAAGAGAGGGATTGTAAGAGATGAGGTTATAGGATGGGGGGAGATATCATACAAGCCACCATGAGAACTTTGGATTTATTTTTAGTGAGATAGCAAGCTATTGGATGGTTTTGAGTAGAGAAGTGACAAGTTTTAAATATATCACTGGTGCCATTTGTGGTACAGAGTAGATTAAGATGAGGCAGTGTGGGAGGCTGGGGAGACAAATTGGGAATCCATTGCAATAGTCTAACTGGAACATATGTTTTAGCAGTTGCTTTTGAGGAATCTTCAAGGTGGACACCGATCACTGTAGTCCACACTGCCTAAAAACTTCCCTGGGAAATACAGAAGTATGACTCCTGGAGCCCCGTGTGCATGTGAGACAGAGAGACTGTCTTTCTCTACAACTTTAAAGGTTTGTTGTTACTGGTAATTAACATGATGGTTCTCTATATTCTAAAACAACTTCATAAGCAAACAGAAACTATGAGAAATATATTGCACTAAAAATGTGTTATTTAATAAAATCTGTTTTTTAAAAGTTGAAGTCATATTGAGGTTATCCTATAAGTAATGAGCCGGTAAGGTAGAAATACATCTGTTTCAATGGCTGGTCAAAGTGAATTTGTATATATTCTTAACTATGTGTTTATTTACAGAACTTCCGCACATGCTGTAATGGTAATACTACCAAACTGTAGGTACATGACATTGTAAATATATGGCTCAATAAGACAAAATAATTTTTTAGAATATGAAATATATTTACCTACATAAAGTTAATCGGTGCAAATAACTGTAAGACCTTATGATTCCATTTATATGAAATGTTCACAAGAGGAAAATATTATAGATACAGAAAGAGTAGTGGTTGCTCAGGGCTGAGAGGATGAGGAGGTTTGTGGGGGGTGATACCTGGAGGGTACATGATTTCTTTTATAGATGATAAAAATGTTCTAAAATTGTTTGAGTCGATGGTTGCATAACTCTGAATACACTGAAAACCACTAAATTTTATACTTTCAATGGGTAAATTGTACGGTATGTGAATTATATCTCAATAAAGCTGTTATCCAAAAAATGATGATAAAACTGATGGATGAAGTCTTACCCATATAAAGCAATGTTAATAAATGTTAATTAAAAAAAAGCTAACGTACCAGTGACTCAAGAAATTAAATTGCTTCTGTGTTAAATTTCTTATGAGAATAATCACAAGGTTTCTATGCACTTCGTCCATTTATGAATGGTTGTGGTGTGTTCTATATTCTCTATTTGGAAAATCTGGGAGGGGGGTGGTCAGATTGAACAAGAACTCCTTAGAAAGAAAAAAAAAAAGAACTCCTTAGAAAGAAAAAGCATCATCAATTATCAATTATAATTAATTAACTGTTCCATGTATATTAAGTGCCTGAATTTGTGTTTGTCCAAGATAGGTCTAGAAGATTTGTTTGAAGTATCTTTAATGCCCATGACAAATTTCAGGCAAAGAGAGCTCTCTAGGTCAGACAGATGTATGATCTTCTTTAAGTCAAAAGAACACCTATATTAAACATGTACTTCTTAAAGCAACATTGCCTTTCAAAGGCTTCTTAGAATTCTTATTAGTAATATTTTTTTTTGTCTGGAGACATTTTGTCACAGGGGCTGTCTGCCCTGATGGACATGGTTCTTATATCTATTTCTATTAGCCATGGCTGCCAATCTGTGGTTCACACCAGCTATCTACCAGATTATAATGCTCACTGAAAGTTACAATAGTAATTCGATCAATCTATTTTTTTGTAAGCTGTTTGGATAGATTTGAGGTTGCATGGATATTCTTTATGAAGTCTGAGTCATTTGTGTACACATGACAAAATAACAGGTGCTCTGATAACCTGGATTATGCCTCAATTTTGCACCAAGAATTAATGATCTTATACAGAGGTACGTAGAACTGCTTCTTGTGAAAAATATATCCATACTTATGTCCAAACTCCTAGAATATTTCTGTATTGTGAAGCATTTTTATCAGATTATAATGATACTTTAAATGTAATGAATCCTAGCTCTTGTGTGTGTGTGTGTGTGTGTGTGTGTGTGTGTGTATGTGTGTGTGTATGTGGTGCTGAAAAATTACTCTGTATAATAATAAACTTTCTAAACAAATTTAATTGCCTTCTCATCCCACTGGAAAAAAGAATGAAAAGCTACTTTCAGGACAATAATGAAAAGGTTGCTATTGTTTTGTTTTGTTTTTACGTTTAAAAAGCACCTAGGCATAATAGTATTTTGTAGCAGCTTGGGGCACCAGACAAAAGATGGCCCTGAATTAGGGTTCTGTGATGAACTGGTTTCAATCCAAGCTCATAATTTTGGTTGTCAGAGGAGCCTTGACATTTCATACAGACTATCACAAATGAAATGGGGCCAGGCACTCTTGAGAGAGCACCTGGCCCCATTTGATGCTATTATGCCCAGAACCTGAATATGCTGATGTAGAAGACTGGCAAGTGTCACTGGCCAGTGGTGGAGCAGTGGAAACCTAGCCGGTTCTTGCTCACGGGAATAGCACGCTGCAAGGGCCAGCAACACATGTGGACAGGTGCTCACTTATGTGTCTGGCTGGAGTATATTTCTTTTTGTCCTGCTCTGACCAGCAAATAGTTGTACACTATCCTTAGTCTCAAATTCACACTAAAGTCAAAGTACCCCTAGAGACTTTTCCAAGGGAACACATCCCTAAGTACCACTCTCTCTAATGTTTACTCCTGATTCCATTTCCTATCACTGCTTTGACAGACACTACTTCAATTAATCATTTTTTCAAACACTATTCAGGGGTGTAATCGGTCCTGAATAGGGCTCTGTGTATTAGAAGATCAACTCTTTATACGGAAGCAAAAACTGAGAAAGGTAAGTGGGAAAATTAAATGTTCAGGTAGGTACAAAAGTGTGTCTACAATTCACTGGTTGAGTTCCAAGGGTTCGAATGGAATTTCACCATATTACCTTTTCTTTGGCAAATTAAAAAATAAACTGAATACATCCACTGAAGACTGATGCTTCATTAGAGGTTCTCAACAGGAGTCTGGAGGGGCACCTGGGTGGCTTAGTCGGTTAAGCCTCTGGCTCTTGATTTTGGGTCAGGTCATGATCTCATGGCTCATCAGACTGAACACCACTTCTGACTCTGGACAGCTCTGAGCCTTCTTGGGATTCTCTCTCTCCCTCCCCCCACCCACCCCGTGTGCGTGCTCTCTCTCTCACTCTCTCTTTCTCTCAAAATAAATAAACTAAAAAAAGTAGTAAACAGGAGTCTGGCTGAGAGATTCTTATTTTTCCCTTTATCAACTTCTTTAGCACTTCTGTTCATTTCTTAAGGAAATTTGTGCTTCCTGCATTGTTGTACTGTTATCTGATTATCCATATCTGTTCCCTGATGTGTAAGCCCATTGAGAAAAGGTGTCTTGTGTCATCCACCACTATTTCACATACAGTGCCCATCACCATGTCATGTCCTAGTGAGTACTAAATATTTTTGAGTAATTAAGTATCTTCATCCAAAACATACTGCACCTTATTCTATAAGTAAAGCAATACATTTTGTTAGTTGATTAACACAACAACTGAGGATTTATTACGAAGTGAGAAATAATTATCAGTAAATTCTCATGGGCATTAGTCCAATTTACTTGTCCAGGTGTAATTGTGAATTCATTGCCAACAACCAGAGCCTGTGATAGAGCAGTAAAGTAGCTGCTGTACGATGAATATAATTTTATTTTGATTACAGATATGTCTCCAAAATAAACTGTTTTTATTCATTTTAGCATACTTAGAAGTATAGCTGGTCTCTGATGTATGAGAAAAATCTTAACATTAATTTACATGTTGGGGTCACTTCTTATAGCTTTTTTTTCAACGTTTTTTTTTTTTTTTTTTTTTTTATTTATTTTTGGGACAGAGAGAGACAGAGCATGAATGGGGGAGGGGCAGAGAGAGAGTGAGACACAGAATCGGAAACAAGCTCCAGGCTCCGAGCCATCAGCCCAGAGCCCGACGCGGGGCTCGAACTCACGGACCGCGAGATTGTGACCTGGCTGAAGTCGGATACTTAACCGACTGCGCCACCCAGGCGCCCCCGACTTTTTATAGCTTTTTAAAAAATGCAGTTGCTATGACCCGTGGATAAGGATTTTATTCAGAAAAGGACACTACTGAATCCTTTAGACCCTTGCCATTTCAGTGTGGTTTGGCCACCAATAATATCAACATTAGCTGAAACTTGTTAGAAATGTAGAATATTAAACCTTCCCCAAGAATATTGAATCAGAACGTGCATTTTAACAAGATACCTGGGTGATTCAAATGCACATTAAAGTTTGAGAGGCCCTATCTTAGGTCTTTTTTTCCTGTCATTGGAATTAGAAATGTCTTATTTATAGAATTGAAAGAATAAAGTCTTGTTGTGTCTGTTTTTGATTGATCCTACAACCTCAATCAGCTTGGCTGATGCAGGTGAGCGGCTTAGTAATGTTCTGAATATTAATGCTTCTATATAATCAAAATCATGGAAACATATTGGTCATACGTATCTTGAAATGGTATAAAGCAGTCAGTTAAAAGGTAACATTTATAGGGGCTCACTGTGTGCAGAAATTTAGGTGAGGCTCTCTGGCTCATTACAAATGAATATATTTCTTGGAAGACATGTTTGAAGATACCTACAGCTGAATATAGGAGACATACCCAGAGTTATTATCGTACACATGAGGCCAGAATATTCTTCCAGGCAAAACGCATGACCACGTCTGGAAATGTGGCCAACCACATAAGCAATGTGCCGTGTGACCAATAATTATTCAGAAGGGAAGTGAGGATATCAAATCAGTGTGCATAGAAATACAAAAGAGTTAAGAATCAGAAAGACACAAAATCATAAATTTTCACATAACCTAGTGTGGTAGATTGTGCTATTAGCCCTCCCTGTATACATACCCTTTGTTACGTACTTTCCAGAGCCCCCTCACTTCTCTGCTTCATGACTTCAGTTCAGCCATGAGATTTACTTTACCAACTGACATGAGATAGAACAGATACTGTGCCAGTTTTGACCCTATGCATTAAAAGAACTTGATGAACCATGGTAAGCAAAAGTGCGTAAAGTGAGGCCAATAAATGAGCAGAGGTCCACAGCATTCAGAGTCCTGCAGACAACAGTAATAAAAACTGGATTTATTTTTAGCGATTATAGATTTTTAAGGAAATTATGGATTTTTAGGAGATATGTGTTATTGCCTTTAGTATATTTTTAGCTCCTTGAAGATGGGAATCTATATTATCTATCATTGAATACTTCCATGTAAGCACAAGATGGGCATTTGGTAAGTATGTCAAGCGGTAACTGAAATGGGTACATGCAATTTGTAAGTCAGTATTTTGAAAAATGCTGATGACTACATTCTATGAAAGAAACTCAATCATGAAAAGTATAGTATAGTATAGCTCATTCACCAAGTTAAGAAACACATTTCCATGATTTATTTTGAAAGAAATTACCTCTATATAAATACATTAGCAAATAGTAACCCCGCATGTTACATGAACATTCAAATATGAAGCATTTGGAAGTGCTTCTAATAGTTTAAAATTACTTTTTTTTAAACCTGTATATTTTATGCTTATCTTCAATAAACAAAAGAAAAAATCTACCATTATTAAATAGGCATTTTAACCTTACATAGCACAATCCTAGCAACCCTTTAAAATTGGAATGGCAATAGGCCAGGGTAATGGGAATTAGTCATGGTTGGAAAAGCTTAAGACTAAAAGTGGGATAGTTCTGACACAACACTAGGATCCCTCTACTAGGCCTTCTTCTGGTAGAAGGTTATAGTCTGACTCTGACCTTTCCTTAGAAAAAGTGCCATATTACTATGGAGAATCATCTTCCAAATGTGAAAGACTTTGAGTTTCCAGGGAAAATTCTATGTTCCTTTTTCTCCTCTTTCAAGACCCTGCTGTGTTCAGGTTAATCTGTTACTTGGTACACTCTGATGCTCCACCAGCCATGGGAGATGGGGGATGAAGACAGGGCAGAATTGATGAGCCGCACCACCGAGTTCTTCCTGAATCTCCGGGTGAATCTAGGAGCAGGGTCCAGAAAGTTGTCAATTTTATCTACTAGTGTCCTTCTTTCTCTTCGGCTATGTATATCTTGGACTGATTTATTTATGCATCGAATATTTACTGGGTGTTTATTCACTCCTAGAACTCCATTTTCCGTCTCTCCTCTATCAAAAAACCTCCACTGAACACTCTAGATCTCAATGATCCATTCCTCCCCACAGCAGCTCAAGCCTTTATTTCCCGTATTGCTTATTTGGCACATAAAAAGGCATTTCCATAGAATGCCTTTATTTAAAATTTATATTTGTATTAAAATATTTTATTATGTCCACTTTTATTAGTTATATGTGATTCCCCCAATTAAAGTATTGCTGAGAGGCAGAGACAGTTTCTCGTATAACTTCATGTCCCCCCAGCACTCAGTGCAGAATAGCCAGCAATGCACATTTGTTGATCAAATGCACATTTGTTGATCAAATGCACATGTGAATGAATAAGCAGCTTTGTGAGCATCACTCATTAATTCTTTCAATTTATATAATGCCTATTCTTGTGAAACTCCTATTCCAATTGGAAATGGCTCACATCCTTGTATGTTTTCCATTGGATAAATTTCATCTGATGCTAACAGTTTTTTTTTATAATTTGTGAGAAACATACATTAACCTACTTTTTTCTAATGGATTTAAGTAATACTTGATGTTTACAATTTATAGAACATGGTAATCTATAGTCAACTCTTGATTAATTGATGTACAGGTTTTCTAAATTTTTCATTAGCATCTTCAACTGTGTTGGAGAATAAAAATGAGAAGTTAATTTCACTTTTTTTCTTTTTTGCAAAGAATTGTTGTAAAGTTGATAGAGAGATGAGATGCCTAGCTGTATTGATTTGTGTGACCCTTTAACATCACCTGTGGGCACCATTTATGCATTTGATTCTTGAATCGATAATTATTGGTAACAGAATTGTGTACTAGATTCACAGATACTCACCAGCAGGTGTGGAATGACATCGTATTCTTTCTCTTGTATCATTACTACATTTCAATTATAGGAAGTCTGGCTCCCCAAAATTAAAGTTTTAAACTTTTTACATGTCTTGAAGATGTGGAAATCGTTATAATCAGAGAATGTAAGGACAAATTCCCTATCATTTCCAGCCTCTCTTTTCAAAAACGTTCTACTGCTTAATTTAACAGTTGCAACAACTCAGCACTGCCATTAGAACACACATGCATTTATAGACAGAATGTAAATCCATGTGCATGGCTATATTCCAGTAAAACTTTATTTCTAAACACGGAAATTTTAAATCTGTATAGTTTTCACGTCTCAGGGGACTTTTGATACTTAAAAATAATTTAAAAAATTAAAAACCATTTTTTAGCTCAGGAGCCTTATAAAACAGGAGGTGGCTGCCTGTTTATCATTTATGCATTGTCGGTGTGCCTCTACTGCAGAGTTAAATTCCTATAGTGGAGTTGAATACTTGTAAGAAAAACCATAGGTTCCACAAAGCCAAAACTATGTCTGATTTAGCTCTTCAAAAAAAGTTTGCCGGGGCGCCTGGGTGGCTCGTCGGTTGAGCGTTCGACTTCGGCTCAGGTCATGATCTCACGGTCAGTGAGTTCGAGTCCCGCGTCAGGCTCTGTGCTGACAGCTCAGAGCCTGGAGCCTGTTTCAGATTCTGTGTCTCCCTCTCTCTCTGCTCCTCCCCTGTTCATGCTCTCTCTCTGTCTCAAAAATAAATAAACGTTAAAAAAAAAATTAAAAAAAAAAAGTTTGCCAATCCCTGGTTTAGAGGGTATTATAATTCTATTAAAAAGCAGGATGTATTCAAATGACACGCTGTATGGGGTACAATAGAAGACACAGTCTTTCTCAAAAGACAACAGACATCTTAACCTAATATTAATGAACTCAAATGCCATGTTTTGAGCAACTATGTGTGGCACAGAATTCTAGGCATCAGATATACTGCATCTCAGGCATACCTATGGATGGGCATAATCTCTGCCCTCGTGGAGTTTACATTTTTGGATTAGAACCACATAATAAAACATAAATAGGCACATATGCACTGCATAAATATAATGCACGGTCAAATGACTCTCACAGAGACTTCCGGCTTGAGTCAGATCGGAAATGGCAGAAGCAATACCAAAACCCTCTTTTAGGTTTTTCTAAAGCTTGATGCTACCAGCCTGCACGTTTAAACTCTAGTTGGGGTTAATGACATGAGGAAAAACTTAAACTTTGTCTTCTCAGAAACTGCAATAAATCAAGGAGAAAATACACGCTCAAGGTTAAGACAGCCTCAATGTACTTTTTAAACTAGCTTAGGCTATCAAAACTGTCTTTACGCAAAGATTATAGATAATGGGACAATATAATTACAGAAATTTGGAATTCTCTATGGAGCCCTAGAGATAAAAATCTCTAAATATTGTTGCACTTGAAGTTAGTTGAGGATTTATAGCTTTAGAGGAGGAGGTTGATGGACTATAAAAAACTGAATTAGAAATGATGACTGGACATAGCATAAGTGATCTGACACACTGACTCCTGAATGTTCTGACTCTAGCAAAGTTCTCAAAGTAAGAAACTTCGATCTAAACTGCAGACACCTGAGAGGAATTCAATTTATGATAGTGGAAGGTTAATACCTGGGAAATAGATATGCCTTTAAATAAAAATAGAAAGCCCCAATATGCTTATCCCGATGTTCCAGTAAGCAGTTGGCTTCCTGATGGGAACCTGCACAGGAGAAGTCTGATGGTCAGGTCCAATGTTGCAGTCACGGTTGTGTGATCTACTTGGCATTCCCAAGGGCATTTAGGAAATGCTGTATCCAATGTGATGCTGTGGTGTGAAAGTTCTGTCACTGAATTTTCTAGCTTCCTGCTATGAGAGTTGAGAAGGAAAGTAAAAAAGGAAAAGAGATCATATCTTTAACTCTCCTTTATATTTTTACATTACTTATTAGATTATCCTTTTGTAAGGAATTGTCACAAAGCACTAAAATAAACACTAATGTTTTTAAAATAGTCAAGACAAAGAATATCAAATGTGAGTCATGTTGCTGTAAAGTTATAAGTACAGATGACTTTGTGTGGTCTTTAGAGCATCTGTGACCACATTAGAAGATATTTTTCTCTTTGCTAGAAGCCAAGTTGCCTCATTTGAGATGAACTCATTGGAAATCATTTCACGGAAAACCGTGAGGAAGAGGAAATAGGAGGCATTTCAAATCGGTTGTGTACCAAATAGATTTCTGTTTAGTTTATTCTGAGACAACTGTCTCAGAAAACAAAGCGGGGGTGGTTTCATGTTGTTTCAGAAGGAGGGAAAAAAACTATATTTTCTTAAATGTCATCAAATGGTGAATTGTTTCATAAAATCAGGAGGCAAACCTTTACAATGTGCTCATTATTTTGAGAAGGTAAGATGAATTATTTTTGACAAGATTGACTTTTAAGAATTGCACACAATACTATTGTGAAGGGGAAATAATTCAAAACTGACATGTTTTACATGGATTATGTCCCTATGACCAATTTAAGTGACTACAAATTTAGTTGGCATGTTTAGATTTTAATTAAAGATGATTATATTAGCCTGTTATATGTTCATAATAGAATCTGGTTACTTACATTCGTTTATTCTGTCTTTCTCTTTACTTGAAATGTAACAGAAATGTACATAAATTGTAACTGTACAGCTTGATGGATTTCACAAAAGAAATATATCCACGAAACTGGCATGCTTATCAAGAAGCACCCTGAAGAACCCTTTTGCACTGTTGGTGGGAATGCAAACTGGTGCAGCCACTCTGGAAAACAGTGGGGAGGTTCCTCAAAAAATTCAAAATAGATCTACCCTATCACTCAGCAATAGCACTGCTAGGAATTTACCCAAGGGATATAAGAGTGCTGATGCATAGGGGCACTTGTACCCCAATGTTTCTAGCAGCACTTTCAACAATAGACAAATTATGGAAACAGCCTAAATGTCCATCAACTGATGAATGGATAAAGAAGTTGGGGTTTATATATACAATGGAATATTACTTGGCAATGAGATAGAATGAAATATGGCCTTTTGTAGCAACGTGGATGGAACTGGAGAGTGTTATGCTAAATGAAATAAGTCATACAGAGAAATACAGATACCATATGTTTTCACTCTTATGTGGATCCCGAGAAACTTAACAGAAGACTATGGGGGAGAGGAAGGGGAAAAAAAAAGTTAGAGAGGGAGGGAGCCAAACCATAAAAGACTCTTGAAAAAGAATAAACTGAGGGTTGATGGGGGGTGGGAGGGAGGGGAAAGTGGGTGATGGGCATTGAGGAGGGCACCGGCTGGGATGAGCACTGGGTGTTGTATGAAAACCAATTTGACAATAAATTTCACATTAAAAATAAATAAATAATTAAATAAACATTAAAAAAAAAAAAAAGATGCACTCTGAAGCTACTATGTCTCCTTTTAGTAAATATCCCAATTCGTAAGAGTAATCAGTATCTTGACCTCCAATCCTGGCAATGTTCTAACTTTAAATAAATGGAATCAAACAATATATACTTTGTTATGTTTGGCTTATTTCATTCAATGTTATGTTTGTGAAAATCCTTCATGATGTTGTATATAACTGTATTCATCCATTCTTGTTGCTATATAAGATTCCGTTGTGTAGATATACCACAACTTGTTTATCCATTCTGCTGATGGATACTTAGTTTGCTTCTAGATGTGTATTAGTAATAACTAGTATGGTAGTTATTACTAGCATAATATTGCTAGCATAATATAGCTATATTACGCTAGTAATATGATATAATACTAGCATATATAGTATATATATATATATATACACTAGCATATATAATATAATACATATATTACTATTATACATATTATAATATGTATGTACATACATACATATGTACATATACATATATTATACATATATAATAGCATATATTACTAGCATAATATAGAATGTATATAACTTTGTATATAACTTGTATATATTGTTGTACATAACTTTTGTATATAACTTGTATATAAATTTTGGTGAACATATGCCTTCATTTCTGCAGGTGTACCTAAAAGTGCAATTGATTTCTCATAGGGTAGGAATATATTCAGTTTATACTGATATTGTCTAATAACTTTCTCAAATTGTTAAGTCAATTTACACTCTCACCCAAGTGTATGAGTGATCCTAGCCAACCATTTTTGTCTTTTCCATTTTAGCCCTTCTGATGGCTGTAGAGAGCTTTCAAATTATGGTTATAATTTTCATTTGTTTGATGACTAATGACCTTGAGTGTCTTTTCATATATTTATTCACAATTTGTATGCACTCTTTTGTGAAGTAGCTATTCAATTTTTTTTAACTTATTGCCCTATTGTATGTTCTTCCTAATCTTATTTTTTACAAGAATTTTTTAATGTATTGAAAATACAACTTGGATATATGTATTACAAATTTCTTCTCGAAAACTGTGGTTTACTTTTTTGCTTTTTATGATATTTTGTGTCATATTATTTAATAAAGACATTGTCACTTTTTAATATTATTTTACTTATTTTTTTTTACTTACCCATCAGAATAAAATACATTGTGTGTTGTGTCTCATGAAGCCCCATATAGAAGGATCTATTTAATCAGTAACCTTGAGCTTTTAGTGCATATTTCAAAATTCCATTTACGAATTTTGTTCCAAAGTCATGATTTTAAAAATCAGGCTATATAACACGTGCCCTACTTTCTTAAATTCTTTAATTAAAATTTTTTTTTTTAGAGAGGGAGAGCATGAGTGGGAGAGAGGGACAGATGATGAGAGAGAGAATGTTAAGCAGGCTCCACACTCAGTGTAGAGCCCGACATGGGGCTTGAGCCCACAAGCCCAGGATCATGACTTGAGCTGAAATCAAGACTTGGATGCTCAACTGACTGAACCACCCAGACACCCCAGTGTGCTCTCCCTTTTTAATCATCAAATTAATTTGATACTAGTGTTTCAGTTTATAATTAATTATTTAAATTCATATATTTAAAATACCACCTTTAAACGTTTTAAATGCAATTAAATGCACAAAAGTCTTGAAGATCATTGAAAATAAAAATAATGAAATATTACTGGCTTTGTGGGTATGTGTGTCTCATACATAGTATTTCTACGCCACAACTGTTTTATTCACTATATGTGACTTCACGGAGCTTACATTTATTTTGCATTATTCTCCAAACTAATACCCTTGCAGTGTCTGCCCCACTGCCATGCAATCTACCCTCTTTCTTGTTACTAGAGATATCTTTACAAATGTACACTGACATAAATCACTTCCTGGGCCAAAATATTCCAATACCTTTGGATAAAGTTCAAGACCATGGGGCAGCGTATGAAGGCACGAATAAGATGGTTGATGTTTCCCCCCTAGTCACCTGGCTTTCCTCGCAGTTCCTTAACAACCAGGGAGTACTGACTGCCCCTCTGCTCTTCTGCCTGCTGAACTCTGACTCCTCCTTTAAATCTCTGTTCATACTTTACTCTCTCTGAAAAGCCTTCCTGACCTTCCTAAATTTGGTTAATTCCACCATCTGTTTCCCAAACTTCTGAGCATAACATATTTATCTCCCTGTTTATAGATTTTTTTTTCCCCGAAGAGACTGTGAAGCTTCAGGAAGAGACCAATGTCTTACTCCTCTTTGAGTTCACAATGCCTAGAATAGACCTAAAATGTGTCTGGCATAAGTTTATTGAGTAAATTAATGAATGATTCTTTTCTGTAAGTTTTTTTCTTTCCAAAATACTTTTATAAATGTCAATAAAATTTGATCATAGAAATTATGTCTCTTATACTAGGGAATAATTTTTTTGAAAAAGAATAAAGGCATGTATTTGCTATGGGGACTGAAAGAGAAAACATCAATACACTTGCATTTTTTTTGATACTTTCACAGTTCTGAACGATAACCCTATAACCCTATGGAAAGAACAGAATGACCCAAGAGAAGGACAGTATTTTTTTTTTTTCCTTTTGTCTGCCTGGCCAAGAAAAGCTCTGTTTACTGGTCATTGAAAGGTTATTTAGAAATTTTAGTATTTAGTGTCTTTGGTCAGTGTTGAAAGAAAAGGATAGAAGTGAAGCTTAACAGAGCTTAGAAGAAAGAGAGGGCTTGCAGTACCTGCTGAGAGAGAGAAAAAGCCATTATTCCTTGTGCCCTGTCAGATAAGAGGAGTCCTTGGTAAGAACAGGCTGAGAGAGATTAGAGAAGATGATGTAACATTCCAGAAGCAGAAAACTCTGAAAGCAGGTGGTAGGGCAAGGTCTCCCAGTAGACGCAGGGCAGGGTTACGACAAACACAGTCTGACAAAAACACAAAGAAGGTTAAGGTGATCCCCAACTTAGATGTCGTTTATACAATCGGCTCCAACTGTATGGTAGTAAACATTGTAAGTGACATCACGAAAAGCTTTCTGGCATCTTTGATTACAGTGACAACTGCACAATATAAGGGCAAAGGATAAAAATCTCATTACTTTTCATTTTTTTCCCCTTTCAAGGGGCTTATAATATGGTTCGATGCTATGTCTTTGTCAAGTTTATTTGAGTTGTCAAAGAGTAACGTGAGACTGTCACTGTGATAGTCTGAAAGCTTAATGCTCTCAAACTTTGTCCATGTACTATTCACACAGAAGTGTCACGCCATAATCCACACTATCCATGAGATGTAGATGTTAGATACTTCATACACTCAGTGGCTCCCCTCAACTCTGCAAACTCTCACCGGATCACAACAGGATTCATATTCACTATTGCAACATCAAGGCTGGCAAAGGTATGAGAATTCATGCAAAAAATCCATCATCCATATGGAGATTTTATTGTTAGAAATTGCTATCATCAGTTTCTCTGACACCATTTACACTAAGTGTTTATTCAGTGGTATCTATATTTAGAATTTTACAAAGTTTGGACAATCACTTTTATGGGAAAAATAAAACAAAACTGCATTCGAGACTGTTATTTGGGTTAACAGGATCACCTTACTGGTATTCAAATCTCAGCATCAAAATCACCTCTGAATTTTTTTTTTTTTTTTTACCTTGGAAGACAGTCTTTGTTGGTAGTATTAATTCTCAGGTTCGGTGAGCCATTATGTGATGACAGATAAAGAGAACTACAATTTTTACAACTCTTAAATTTAAGAGCTACAGTTTAAGTTCAACTTACTATTTTTATTTTATTTTTAAAGTTTAATTTTGAGAGAGAGCACGTGCTTGTGGGAGAGGCAGAGAGAGAAGGGGGCGGGATCTGAAGTGGGCTCCATGCTGACAGCAGAGACCCCAATGTGGGGCTCAAATTCACAAACTGTGAGATCATGGCCTGAAGCTAATTCAGACGCTTAACTGACTGAGCCACCCGGGCACCCCTGAGTTCAACTTTCTAAATTAGGTGCTAGCATCATCTGAGTAGCAACTTTAACTTCATAACACAATTCCATGTACATTATATCACTTAATTCTCACAATACGTGTTTAGGCAAGCTTTATTATTTCCCCCATTTTATAGGTGGTAGAACTGAGGCTCAGGGAGTGCTCAGGATTCTACAATCATTAAGTGAACTGAGGACTCAAGCTGTGTCTGAACTCTAAATCCTCAACCACATTGCTGAATACCATTATCTCAGTCTGGATTGTCTTTCCTTTTTCTTGTTATTCCCATTGATCAATACCAGTCTGGAATATAATTTTTTTAATGAATAAATTTATTTCTTAATATTTTGTTTTTTAATATTTATTTTGCTTATTTTGAGAGAAAGAGAGTGTGAGAGCATACACACATGCATGCAAGTGGCAGGGCAGGGCAGGGCAGAGAGAGGGAGAGGGAGAGAGAGAATCCTAAGCAGGCTCTGCCCTGCCAGTACAGAGCCCAACATGGGGCTTTACCCACAAACCCTGAGATCACGACCTGAGCCAAAATCAAGAGTCGGACGCTTAACCGACTAAGTCACCCAGGTGTCCCATGAATAAATTTATTTTTATATGTGCTGTTTATTTTCAAAACTTTTAGAAACTTATGGAAATTTTATACACAATATTTTTTTACCAGCAAGATATCCTTTGTTATTAATTTAGTGAACAAACAAAATCTGTGGCATATCAAGGTTGGATGTGATATATCATTTAAACTGTAAATACTAAAAAAAAATAATAAATAAATTGTAAATACTGCATGCAACCAAAAATATGAGAAACATTTTAAGAGGAATTATTAATATATCATACAAAATGTGAATTTAGTGTCATTAGTGGTTCTTTTTGGGTATTGAAAAATGGGTAACTTTTTTCCTTTTATGTTTCTGTACTTTCTAGATAATCTTTAATGACAATGTAATACTTAGAGCATTGAAAAACATATGTTTGAAAAGAAAGCTTGTGGCCTTCTTATGGTCTTCAATGTTTTAAAATCTTTGATCTGATCTAACCTCTAGTGTAGTCAGAGAAAAGTCCAATTCTTATCTCCTCTTCTCCAGACCAGGAATTACCTTCATTTCTTAATAATTACATCCATTGGATACTTAGAAGATGCCTCTCCCCACCCCAGAGTACTTCAGAGCTTCCTCAGATAGGTTAGATCTGCCTGTTTATGATTGGAGCTTTAAGAGCAGATGTTTTAAAACTGTTCCAGAACTGTTCTAACAAAAGCCTAAGTTTCTTTTCTTTAGCCAATTATACAGAGGAAACATGGTCCGGGAAAGAACCAGTGGAATCAAGAGGCACCCAGTAAGTGCTACAGATTTCATAGTAGCTGATATCACTATTCATTCTACAGCCTGACTATTGATCTTGCGGTCAATATTATACCCATGTCTGTACCCTTGAAGAGATTGTATGAAAACTATGCTACTGGTCTATAAAAGCCATTATTTAAAGTTCCTTTGAAAAAAGGATATTATTAATTTGATTATGTCCATTAAAATATTCAACAATCCTATTCAATATTCTAGTACATAATGCTGAAAAAATGTGTCCAGGTGTGATTTTATTTTTGAACACGTAGGTCTTCACCAGATTGTGAATTCTCTTAGGGAAGGGACCTCATATCCTACCACACACATACACCCACACTCTATCCCCCAGCATCAGTAGGGGCTCAAAATTACCAGCTGAATTGGATGAATAAATTCCATTCAAACATCATGAAGCAGCCTTCCATGTTACACTGCAAATAGTTATAATTTTACTATGGGGGGAAGAGCATTTCCTGATACCCAATAAATTGTCAAATTTATTAACCATCCCAAACACACACACACACACACACACTCACTTAAAATAGCATGCACCTCCTTTTCTTTTCTTTTATTCTTTTCAGTATCTATCAGGATGGCTAATTCTCATTCTCATACCATTAGATTTTCCTAGTGTAGAAATGCAAAGTTTATCATCAGTGATATCACCACACATAAAACTCCACAAAGTGTCCTACTTTTTTTTATGACATTAACAAGCTTTCTTGTTAAAGTAGCAATCTACATCGCTATAAGGTTTAAAATAATTTCTGACTTTTATAATTAAAGTGTTGAAGTTTTTCATTTAATGTTCCAGATACATCAGGAACTTTCACAGGGACTAGATAAAAGGTCTGCTTCTAGATAATTGTCAGAGTAGGGGAAAAAACTTTGTGAAGACACAATTCATGGGGGAAATCACGGACTTGAGTAGTCATTAAATTCATGTCCCTGTCTCAAAGCCATATAGGATCCACACTGTCACTTCAATAGTGATTTTGAAACCTATCTTGATTAACGCCTCCCCCGCGCCATGGCTTTTTCCTGGCATCAGATCACAATAACACTCCCTACCATCTATGAATTCTGCAGCTTCAGAAAAATAAAAGTAGCTATCAATGAGGAAAAATTAGAGCCTATTCACTTAAAAAAAAGCTAAGAAAAATATATAAAAATAACCGCGAGGGAAATACAACAGATAATAGTGCTAGCTCCAACAATGTCACTTGTACTAACAACCTTTATAAAAATACCCATAGCAGATTTATTTCAGTAGCATAAACACTGGAAGAGTCCTTTGACTTCCAAGAAGATGAAATAATATGTAGGTCATGAATACATAAGTTTTATTTCTATAACCGAAAGTATTTCACCACTTCAAGATGTATTTATGAGGCAAATTACTGGAATAGTACAGAATTAAATTTGGTTTTATATAGCATCTTTCATACCCCAAGTATCTCAATAGCTTTCTGAAAGTACAGAAATGCAGTGGCAATTGGAAGCTGAAGAAGCTATTATGCATTTAAGGGCAGATGATATAGGTTTGGATTCAGAGACGTGCTTTATGGATTCAGGGAACAGGATATTTTCCCACTCATCCTTTATACGTTCTGTGTCATCTTTATGCTCTACCTGCGCTGCAACCAAGGACATGCAGCGGGGCCTTAGTGCAAGAGCTTCTTTAATCATTTTGTAACCTGTCTGTAGGTGTGGGCACAGGGTTGCAATGTTAGATAAGCTTTGGTTATGGTATTTGAAATCCGCTTGTCTCTGGCCCTGTGGTAAGTGAGGCATCGTACTCGGTATAGCATATTCAGTGTAAAATGCCATTCAATGCCCAGGATAGAAATAAACTTGTTCTTAATTTAGGGGGAAGACAACAGCGACTAGACCAAGTTTTATGCCAAGATGGTCAAAAAATGGGAAAACCAGACACAAATCAGTGTATCATGTGGCGGAATTACAACTCTCACCATGCTGGAGAAAGATGTGAAATGACACCAGCAGCTCTTTCCATACGATGTGGGGAAAAGAAGTACAAACAAGGGCTATTGCCCTTCATGATATTTTATGTGGCAGAACTGTTTGTAGCTGGAAAGTATTGTTCATGTCAGAGAGAAACTCCCAGGGAAATGAAAAGCTAATAAGGATCAGCATGAAATCTGGAATGGCTCTGAGCAGATTGTTCACTGACGGGGAACAGTACTAAATGGAGAAAGCCCCACACTCAGTAGTCGAAAGGCTAGAAATCAGAATTGCACACAAAAGAAATAACCTCTGCCCTTTTCCTTTACTCTAAACTAAGCCATGATTATGCTGCAAATGTTAGTCTCACATTTACCCACAAAAACTGGTGGCTGAGTGCTCCACAATTTTCTTTTTTCCCTTCTCTTCAGCCTTAATTCATGAACTTGCTTTCTTATTTTGAACTTAAATCTTATTCTATAGACTTGATTCCTCCATTTCCCAAGAATATCCATGGTCAATTTATTCTCTACCTCCTTTAGCAGCAAGTCTCTGTCCATCAGCACTAAATGACCATTTAAATTACTCATAGTTTTCACTACACTTAAGTGTTTCCCGCGCACTTTTGGGTTTAAGAAATTTTTACTGGAGTGGATTTGCTGCTTTCTATTTTTTCAGAGCTTATTATGCTCTTCTGTTGTCATTAATTCTGGATCCAACCTTTTTTTCTATCTGACCAGACCCAGTCTCAGGTTTCAGTTCTGCCACTTACTAGGTAAGCTTGGACAAATCACTTCTTTCTACTGCTTTGTCTAGAAAATGAAGAGACTGGTAACAACTGGTGAACATCTGCCCTACCTATGCCACAGAGGGAAATGGGGAATCGGATGTGATAACAAATGCAAAAAGGCTTTATAAACCACTGTAGTGGACACTGGATGTTTTATTTTGCTCAGCATCCCTTCTTAAGATACCATCGCTTGCCTCTCATAACTCGTAGTTAGAGTGAGGTTGGCTCTAGCCTCCTTTGGCCCTACCTTGGGGATAGCCATGCTATCAAAGCTTGGTCAGTCAGATCCCACATCAGTTGCTTTAGGAAAAGGCACTGGTGCAAGTGAGGCAATAAGACTGTCTGCCAGGGACTTAAATATTGAATAATAGTTGGCAGTGACTTATGGAGCCCAATAAGGGCATTCTGAAGAAGCTTTCCATTATTTTCTACAATGCAGATTCCAAGAATTGATTTTGGTCCTTTTGCAAAGACAAGTTTTTCAATATTTCCTACAATTCCAGGAGAAAGCCAGTATTCAACACAAAGTATCAATGGTGCTGAGGCTGAGAAACCTTGCTCGAGAGCCTACTATAGTGCTTGGCATATAATATATTCATTCAGTCCTTACTAACTCTGTCAATAGTAGTAGTGGAATGATTAAATGACTGAATAAATGAATGTAGGTGCTTAGATGGAAGTGTAATATTATTAAATAGCTTTTTCAAGTTCATCCAGTTAGCCTTCAGCAAGGGTGGGACGAGTTAAGATCTCTTGACCATCAAGCTGGTGTTTTGTTCGTTTTGTTACCTTTTCACATCTCCAAAGTACAGTTCTTAACTTATAATTTACCACTGTCTAATCGTAAATTTATTTTCTTATCTTCTTTTCACCTTCTGTGACTCATAAACCCAAAGACATGAAACTTCAGGTTATCGTATATGCATGTTTTACCAGTGGATGAACTATTGCGTATTGCTGCCAGTTGATTTACAATTTCAAAAATAAGGAGAAAGTTTCCTAAATTATAATAAGCATTTTTTTCAACCAAGGCATGTAATTTTGTAAATAGTTCTCAATAAACAGGAATAAAAAAGCGATCATGTAGAGCAACAGAACCAAAATTCAAAACCGGAGTCAAACGAGACAACTTCCAAGATTTCTCAAAGGTGTGAAGATATAGTTATATGTTTGCTCAAGTACAATACAATACAGAAGGATATGTTTTAAGCCACTCTAGGCAAAGAAGCACTCTGAAAAATCTGACCCACAAAAGGGAATCACTGCTGGGTTTCAGGAAGGGTAGTAGAGTAGAGGATTTGACAGCTCGGGCCCTTCTTTGTTCGTAATGCAGGCAGAGAGCACGCTGCCCCGCGTAATGAGGCACGCACCGATCTGCCCAGACGACTAGGGCCTTGACTATTTTGGAAGGTGGTAGATGTGCTTTAATCATTTTTTATTCCCCACAATGGTTGACTCATGGCAAACCTTTCTCATATATTTGTAGGACAGGTCCTAGGCTGCCATTCCACAAAACTGTGGAAAGTTGAGAGGCAAAGGGAATTCTGAAAAGCCCCCAGATTTTTTTGTAAGACACACAATGATAATGAGCACCAACGAACATGTCGTGACAATTTTACCACGAGCTTTTGAACTGATAACTCTCGTTTCTTTCTTCTTTTTCTACATTTCTCCCTTTTCCTATGCTGACTTTTTCCAATTTTTGAAATGTTTTATTTTTTGGCATGCCAGCAATTTGAATCCACCTGGGTGAAATGGAAGAGGTGACTGACCAACTTGGCCCAATTTGCCTGGGATTTTTGTGGTTTTAGCACAAAAGTCACTTTTTTTAAATGTTTACTCATTTATTTTGAGAGAAGGAGAGGGAGAGAACACAGAGGCCTAACACGCGGCTCGATCCCATGAACTGCAAGATCATGCATGACCTGAGCCAAAATCAAGGGTCGGATACTTTACTGAATGAACCACCCAGGAGCCCCTAATGTTGCCTGTCCTTAAAAGCTCTTCAGACCTAGGCAAACCAGGACACTTGGTCACCCTATCTTGCTTCTTGAGGGGTGTCTATCAGAAACCTCCCTTTTAGTGCTCTCCCACCTGTTCCCTTAGTCACTCGGTCCTGAGATTCTTCCTTCACAAAGCCTTACCTTTACCCTTTTCCCTCCTTCCACTCTCTTGGTCTAAGTCCTCCTCTCTTGTCCCATTGTCTGGATGCCAGAAGAGTATTTGTAATGTGCCACCTGGTTGCATAACTCCTCAGCTTAAGGGTTTTTGATGATACTTCACTGCATAAAAGATAAAGCTAAGAGCTGAAGAACAGAATCAGCCTCCTATTTCAATTTCCAGTATTTTCTCTCAGTTCCTTCTGATGTGAATTCTGCCACACAAATAAGTCTATTTATGACCCAAATCGACTTTTAATTTTATCAGTCATTCATTGCACGGTTATAGTCCTTGTGTGGTCCAGGGATTGTGGTCCACAGTTATAGTCCCTGTGTGGTGCAGGGTCCTAGGGAAAGAGGAAACAAGACAGACAGGGTCTCCATCCTTAAATAAATTTCTGTCTACTAATATTAAGTTTTCCTTATTACAGATTCAGTGAGGAAGCTGAAATTTATGCATGCATACTTGAACCTGACTTTACATACATTATTTCTTTTAGTTCTCACAACTATGTGAACTAGAACTTCTTACTGTGTTTCCTACAAAGGTAACTAACATAACACTCAGAGAAACTACACCATATATCACACAGATATATAATTATCCTAGGTATATTTGACTACAAAGTTTGTGTCTTTTTCCTTGTTCTGTATTGCTACTCTGAGGACCTCATTAATTTATTTCTGGATCATGTGAGTCTCTTGGCTTGGCTGGATACAAACCCAACTGATCTCTCAAGGTGCAGCTAATGGCCTGCCTGCTCTATAAATTCTTCCCTTATTGTCATTGTAGTCTCTAAACTCCTATAAACACTTATTATCTGTACCAGTCCTTTGTTATTAGATTAGACATTGTTTTCCCTCAATTGTTCAATGCCAGCAGTATTTGTGAATTGGACAGTGTTTGTCGATTAGGTCAAGCACAACTATTAGGGTTGGAAGGCTTAAGTTCTCCCAAATACTATTTGTGGGTCTATGGGCACAAGGGCCTGGGCTAAGGTGAGGCAAGCAAGGCACCCAAGGCTAGGATTCCAAATTTAGGTAGGTTTTTACTCATGGCACAGAGAGTGAATAATACTACCCTACATTTTGGATCCTAAGTACCTTGCTTGCTTCACTCCAGTCTCTAAGCCCTGATGGCAATTTCCTTAACCTTGTAAGCCCTGGTTTTCTGAATTATAAAGTGAAGATTAAAAAAAATTGCATCTAAGAGAAAGGAGAACACTTTTGTACTGTTGGGGGGGGTGGGATGCAAACTGGTGCACCACTCTGGAAAAAGTATGGAGCTTCCTCAAAAAATTAAAAATAGAATTACCCTACGACCCAGAGATTGAACTACTAGGTGTTTATCCAAAAAATTAAAAAATGCTGATTCCAAGGGGCACATGCACTCAAATGTTGAGCGCAGTGCTATCAACAATAGTCAAATTATGGAAAGACCCCAAATGTCTATTGAATGATGAATGGAAAAAGAAGGTGTTATATATATATATATATATATATATATATATATATACATATATATATATATATATATACACACACATACATAATAGAATATTACTTGGCGATCAAAAGGAATGAAATCTTGCCATTTGCAACAATGTAGATAGAACTAGAGTGTATTTTGCTAAGTGAAATCAGAGAAAGATAAATATGTTATTTCACTCATGTGGAGTTTAAGAAACAAAACAGATGAACATAGGGGAAGGGAAGTAAAAATAAAATAAGATAAAAACAGAGGGGGAGGCAAACCATAAGAGACTCTTAAATATAGAGAACAAACTGAGGGTTAATGGAGGGGAGAGGGGCTGGGGGGATGGGCTAAATGGGTGATGGGCATTAAGGAGGGGACTTGTGATGAGCACTGGGTGTTATATGTAAGTGATGAATTATTAAATTGTATCCTAAAACCAATACTACACTATGTGTCAACTAAATCTAAATTAAAAAAAAAAAAAAGAAAAAATCCATCTACAGTATAAGGTTGTTTTAAATATTACATGTAATATGATAGAGTACCCAGTACATAGGAGTACTCAACAGGTTTTAGCTTTACTACTCATGGTCACACAGCCTAGTAGAGTCTTGAGGTGATAGATCCAGAGTAGATTTGGATGGCACGACAAAGCAGGAAAAATTCTGAAGTTCTCTGGAGCAAGAAATCAGATAGTTGGAAGAGACGTGTACAGACCAGGTATAAGGGAAAGGGGTAAAAAAATGCTGGACACAGATGCATTTGCTTACTTCACAATTTGCCTAGGCCTGGATAATTTCATGCCACTAATAAAAACAAGTAATTGTATAATTAACAAAAAAAACACCCTTATTCCACATCATTGCCAAATAAATTTTTTTTGAGGCTGACTGGTATCTGAACGTGGAGCAAACCTATTCTGTCCTTCTCATGGATGAAGAAGTTTCCACTTAGGGCTTATCTTCTTTATGATTAAAAAACACTGCTGCTTGGTTTTCGATGAATGGGTGTTCATCCAACATTACCTATTTATAATATCACATGTAAAACTCCTTAGTATACAAAAAACATCATTGTCTATTGCTGTTCTCACAATAAAGGGCAGCTGTTCCAGGTCTTTGGCTAAATTAACAAAAATATCATAAAAAAATGTTTGCCGATCTATCATGTCTCAAAGCTTTTTCCCCTCTCAAATCATATGTTATCCTAATGCATACTTTTTAAAATAAGACAGATCACTTCTAAATGATTGTCTTTAAGATTTGCATAATTAGCTAAACTAAATTAACATCCTGAACTTGGTCATGATTGCCAAATTTGAAGGTCTTACTTTCATTTTTGTTGAAGAAGCTTGAATTAATTTATTCTCTTATAAAGCTTGAATGCATAATCAGTTTTTAATTTGAATAAGCAAACTGGCCCAGAAAATTTTGCAAATTACTCTAATAAGTTCTCTTGGTATTTCCCACAGAAGGCTGAGCAAATGTTGATAGAAGGACACACTGTTTGCTTATGTTTAATCTTCCCATCTGACTTATATAAATGTCACAAATGAATCTTGGACACATGTCCAATGTCAAATATCGATAAGATGGCCCTGGGAAGAAGTAATCTACATTTAGGACTGGTTAGAGAAGATGGGTTTTTAGCTTCAAAGAAACTGATTGTTGGGAAACAGGGGGTGAAGAAAGCATAAAAGTATGAGGGAAGTTTTAAAAAAAGGGTGTGTATTCAGAAATACTTTAAGTGAAGCTACTGTTGAGAAAAAAGAGCCAATGTCATTTTTTTTTCTGAATGCCATGTACTAGCCATTCTTATAAAGTCTTTATATAACTCTTTTTATTTAATCTTCATAGCCACCTTAGCCAGTGAGGAAATGGGATCCTAAAGGGGGTCATATACCAGCCCAAGTTGCCACAGTGGCAGAACAAATGGCAGAAAGGGTTTAGAATTCTGGTCTGTTTTAATTTTGGGGTTTATGATTTTAACCACCATACATGGGTTTGGCTACGTTAACCTATTAACCTGCATCTTTTTAAACCTAGGCATTACAGAATCATTAGCATTATTGGAGTAGTAAACAATTGCATATAAAACCTTTACATACAGTCTACTTACAATAAAATCAATGATGTAATCTAATGTACTGGGTGGGGGGAGGGGGGATACTCAGCAGCATTAGCCTGAAACCCATAATTGTTCTTTAAGTAAGAATGGCCTGAGTTTGTTAGGGGTGCCTTTTATCCTTCTTTCCGGATAGGACAACTCTTTTAAGATCAAGCAAAGATTTAATAGCTGGTATTTGGGAAATTCAACAGACCTTTTTTAGAAGAAGAGCCCTTTCATGATGTGTGCGGTTAGAGAGCAATGGAGATGCAAAGAAGAAAATCAAGCACTAATAGGTGCTCTCAAGGTAATTCCCTTTTGTAGTGCAAAGCAGGCCTTAGAACGCTGGGTCTTGCCCAGCAGGATGGCCCCCTACCTGTCTGGTGACTGTGCGCGCTGCAGGCCAATCATAGAAGAGGATACTTCAAATGATTTTTCCATGGGTGTGTAGCCAGAGGCTTTTGTATTAAAAACCAGAGATTATACTAGAAGTGCAGTTAGGGGAGACGTCCAGCCACGATAAAAACAATAACCCCAATGACTCTTTTACAAGAGAATATAAAGTGAACTTCATCTTTGGGGAACAGCTTATTTAAAAGCAGTCTATCAGTCAGTTAACTGATCAACAAGTTTTGGTACCAAATTTCATTTATCATTGTGATTTTCAAAAGGAATAATTCGTTCATGTTAGGAAAATTGAGAAGACTTACAAACGTGTGTGTTTCCGTGTATGTGTGTGTGCATATATGGGTATATGTGTTTGTAGCCACATTAGATAATACTTAAGCATATGAGGAGATTCGAGGGAAGCCATGGCAAGGAAATGAGATGAAGCTCAGTGTACGGACGCTATAAGGACTTGTGCAGTTCATTTATTCTATTAGATCATTCATTTATTTAACAAATATTCATTGAGTGCCTCTTAGGTACTTGACACTCCTCTAGATGCTGGAGTGTTTGCAGTGAAGAAAAAAGATAAAAATTCCTGTCCTGGTGTAAATTATAGTGCAGGTTGGATGGGGTTGAGGGGGATGGAAAAAAATAATACCTTAGGAAATACATTGCATATGCTGTATGCAAAAAAGGTGACAAAAGCTGTAGAACTAAATCAGGCAGTGAAAAGGAGACTGGGGAATGCTGGGGGAGAGGCATAACATTTGCAACAGAGCAGTGTTTCAGTCACTAAGGAGATTCATTATATACTTGTTCATGTCCTTCTAGGTACATGATAGGGCTGCACTACTCTACCTTGTCGAGGGTGGGTGTGTCATGTGATTCACTGCGTCCAGTGGAATGTGCACAGAAATTACGTGTGCCACATTTGATCAGAAATCTTTAAGAAAAGTTCATAATTCTCCAAGTTTCCTATCCCTTATTGTGGCAATCACTGGCTAGATGATAGAGGTTATTGTGGTAAGGACACAGGAAACAGTGCCCTCTGCTTATGTTGATGATCATGCAATATGATCAAGAAACAAACAGACCTTGATGTGCCTGGCTGGCTCAGTCAGTAGAGCATTCAACTCTTAATCTCAGGGTCATGAGTTTAAACCTCACATTGGGTGTGGAGCTTCTTACAATAAAATTAAAAAAAAAAAAAAAGAAACAGACTTGATGGCCATTTGTTACTGCACTATTACTGCCTATCCTGAGATATAGATGGTCAGAGTCAATTTTCAGTAGTTGCTCAAATCAGGCTGCCACTTTTTCCCCTCAGGTCCTGGCAGACAATGTTAAACAATGGGATCCTTTATAACAGGAGTCAGTAAATTACAGGCCAGATATGATCCACTACGTGTTTTGTATAGTCTGCAAGTTAAGAAGAATTTTTAGGGGAGCCTGGGTGGCTCAGTCAGCTAAGCGTCAGACTCTTGGTTTCAGCTCAGGTCATGATCTTGCAGTTTGTGATTTCGAGTCCCACATTGAGCTCTGCACTGGCAGTGTGGAGCCTGCTGGGGATTCTCTCCCTCTCCCGCTCTCTCTCTCTGCCCTTCCCCCACTCATGTGCTTTCTCTTTCAAAAATAAATAAACTTTAAAAAACAATAATTTTTATATTTTTAAATGATTACAAAAATCAAAAGATAAATCCTATTTTGTGATCCATGAAAATCATACAGAATTCAAATGTTAGTGCCTATAAATAAAATTTTATTGGAACTTGGTCACAAGCATTCATAATGTGTTGTTTATGGCTGCCTTCCTGCTATAACAGCAGAGTTGAATAGTTGTGATAAAGTTGAGTAGTTGAAATTCCAAAGCCTAAAATATAATTTGGCCCTTTATAGATAAACTCTGCTGAACCCTGTTTTATAGTGGTCACATGGCTCATATCATTGCTCAGAAAATGTACAGTAACTTTTCCCAGGCATGAGACTTCTAGCATACAAATCTCTTTCTAAATATCCTCTAATGGAAGAACCTGGGAAATGGAAGGAACAAGTTCACTGGGAGAGTTTCTTACCTGCATTTCTCATTGTGGCATATTCGAAGTAAATTTATAGTTCATTAAAAGCAATTCTACACTGGGACAAAATGATGCAACTATATGTTTTGTAAAAGTCTCTGTGCTAGACTCTTGCCTTAACCCTCAAGGCATTTATAATCTAATAGAGAGAAAAGGCCCAAACGAATAAAAAAAAAAAAAAAAATAGATGGAGCTTATGCTAGATGAATGGTTACAGCCAGGAATCCAAAGGAAAACTGATTGCTCAGAAGTGGGGCATGTCTGCAGGACAAGGTCAGAGTTAGACACATCTCATTCCTGGGCTGCTGCTGTTGTTTTAAACCTCAGTTGGGTTTCAAGACATCTGCAAAGGCTCCATGTAGTTAATAAAAGTGGATTAGAGTCAAGTTTTCATATTCTTTCAATAGCTTGCTTATTTAATCTCTTCATTAAAGAAACAAAACAAAACAGAATCTCAGGTCAAAGTTGACCCAATACTGTATCATTGAGTCAGAGTTACAAAACTACCACATACTATTTCTAGGCCACATACATCTCTGATTTTAAGTATGCCTCACAGTGATTAAGGAATATGACAAATCTATTGAATTGAGAAAGAGTGCAATGATTTTTTTTCTTTTTCAATACATGAAGTTTATTGTCCAATTGGTTTCCATACAACACCCAGTGCTCACCCCAAAAGGTGCCCTCCTCAATACCCATCACCCACCCTCCCCTCCCTCCCACCCCCCATCAACCCTCAGTTTGTTCTCAGTTTTTAAGAGTCTCTTATGCTTTGGCTCTCTCTCCCACTCTAACCTCTTTTTTTTTTCCTTCCCCTCCCCCATGGGTTTCTGTTAAGTTTCTCAGGATCCACCTAAGAGTGAAAATATATGGTATCTGTCTTTCTCTGTATGGCTTATTTCACTTAGCATAACACTCTCCAGTTCCATCCATGTGGCTACAAAGGGCCATATTGCATTCTTTCTCAAGAGTGCAATGATTTTTGTCATCACTAGCAACATGGTACGTTTAAAGGGGAAAGCAAAATGAACTAATAAAAATAACTAAAGAGCATGAACCAAAGGAAAGGGTTAAGGAAAAGAATAAGAAAAAGTGATGAATAATATCTAATCAAATTATAGCTTCATCCACATTAGTGCCATCTTCATTTTGATTTAACTTTGCCAAATTAACTAAACCAATATTTAAAAAAAATCTGTCAGAAACGAAAAATGAAAGATTCAGGTTTTCATTGCAAAGTACCATATCCTCCCAAGGATACAACTGTGTTGCAGAAGTAAGCTCACACGAAACCTGGATGTATATAAATTAAAGAGCTTTCTCCACAGTAGAGCGCAGAAAATGAAGAAGAGCACCTGTGAGCCAATTCGTGTGGGAAAATATGCTTTCCGTAATTAAATAAAAACATGCTGCCTCCATCTTATGTATATTGTTGATTAGACAGAGGAATTCACACTGTGAACTGCAGGATCATGGTGTTGAGGGAAGTCTACCCAATGGAGTGTAATATAATAACAAACTGAAACTTTGTCTCTAATGGTTGAAACACCAACAAAAGCAGTGGTATACAGTTCTGCAGGAGAAAATGAAGCTTGGCTATTCACTCACTCTTAAGAAAATCCAAGTCCCTTATCTTCAAAGACAATTAGGGATTCAAGACAGAGAAAAGCACTTCAGATCCGTCCTTTACTGGGAAAGGACCAGTGGGGAAATGTTTGGATTCCTTAGAATTTGTACCATTTATTTCATTAAAGATCTCAAATTCCTGTGTTTCCTGCAATGTTACTGAAATTATAGCACACATAATGGACAAAAAAAAAAAAAAAGAAATAATTAAAAATTAGAGTTTCAATGAGAACAATTAGCTACAAAGATAAAAGTACTTACTGAATTTTACTCTGTGCTAGCTACTGCAATAGATGCTGAGGATATAGCAGTGAAAAGGACAGTCTCTATCTACCCTCACGGAGTTTGCAGCTTTTCTTGAGTGGCTACCAGCATAATCCCTAAATTATCTACCGAATTATTTCAGGAGCAGAATGGTAAACAACCTGCTGACAAGTGGTCCCTTGTCTTCGTGGTCGCTATTGAGGTGGTTATGATCGGGGCACTGTATCTAGCCCTAGTCTTCTGTAACTCAGAGGACGACATGCACACATGCTGATTTGGAGACAATGACTAATAATCTTGTTGAAGACAATGATGATACTAGGGTTACTTAAAACTTGTAAATCCAAGTTAAGTTCACCTTTGTAGACCTTTGGCACTCATTTCTTTACTAGTTTCTACAAGGCTAGCTTTCTTCCTGGAGTGGGTACTGGGGAGAGAAAGCTGCAACGGTAACAAATAAACTTAAGTCATATAATGAGTATATACTAAATGGAAACACATCGGAGGACTCTGATCAGATTAATGGCATGATTATAGCTGTAAATTGGGTAGATTAAACCAGCAGTGTATATAGATCGGACTGGAGTAGAAAAAGAGGAATGTTAGTTGAGAAATCTTTATCTGCATTCATGTGGCAAACAATAGGTCCTTGAATAAGAGGGTATATATAAAAGATATTAAGAAAAACTCATTATGATGAGCAACTTTTACCAAATTAATATTAGAGATGAGCATTTTGTGTGCTGTCTAATGATTAATAGTAAAATCTTTGGAGATTGATATGTTCTACTCCTAACTGCATTTCCTAGCTGTGGGACCACTTAAACTCTTTGAATCTCAGCCTTCTCACAGGTAAAATGGTGATGATAAAATATGCAAGTAACAGGAGCATTGAAGAGAACTACGATGATTCATGTGAAACATTTAATGCTGTCTGGTACACCTTATGTAGGCACTGAATTGATAACCTTTGGTTGAAGAATTAATAGCAGCAGTTATAGTAATAGCACTACTAAAATTCTATATTCTTGTGTAGAATCAATGTTCAGGACTTGAAATCTATGTTTACAATTTTCAAATCATTTGTTCAACAGATATTCACTGATCCCTTACTTTCTGGCCCTTCTTGCTCTGGGGCCAAAGACACAGTTGCTTAACAAACACCACCTTGGAGCCCTCTTGGAGGTTACATTCTATGGGAGTAGACAGATTACAAAGTATAAACATAATGAATGAATTAGAAACAGAATGTGATATGTACTATGAAAAAATAGAGCATGGTAAGGGCGATGGAGAATCTCTGAAGAGCAGCCAGTAGACATATGCATGGTCAGAGTTGATCTCAGTGAGAGGGTAATAACTGAAGAAAGTTTTGAAAGGAAAGGGTAAGAGAGTCATGTGATATTTGGGGAAGAATGTGGCAAGCAGAGGGAATATAAAGCCCAGGTGGAGCGTGCCTGGTGTGTACATGGAGGCCAGTGTACATGGAGTGGAGTGAGCAAGGGACGAGAGGTGGGAGAAAATTATGGAAATAACAGCATGGGCGGAACCCACAGGAATTGACAGGCCACACTTGAACAACTGTTGATCTAGCTTAATAAGGCTGGAAGAGCGGAGAGCCTAAATCCGGTTCTGTGGAGTGGTATCAAGATTCATACAGCCTTTTTGCACAGGATTGTCCAACCTGCAGTACAAATTGTGGGTTGTCTTTGAGCCAAGTTTTAAACAAACCTGGAAAGCTTTTTCTTGTAACTTTAATGGATTTTTGTTTTACATGTCATGGCCGGAAGATTTAGTCCCTATCCATATTGCCACCATTTAAGTAATAATGCTAAAATCATGTATTCATAAAGTATACCTTACAAAATTAATATATGAAAGGAAAGTAAGACAAAATTGGCATGTGGCTTCTCAGAAGTTACACATCGTGGCACAAAGCTTGAGGCTGGATTATTTCATTAGGTTAATTTGTGGGCTAAATTTAGGACTGGAACTATGTGAATGGATTCTGAGGCTGTGTTGGTGTTTCAGGTATGAGAGAAGCATGCCTGCGGTCTGTTAGTTTGCTAAAGTAGGTGTCATGGTGTAAAAATGGAAAACAAGGTAATAAATGAATGCCCGGAGAATTATATCATCTGTATTGCTCTTGTTATGTCATTTATGCTGGTATTTCAGAGTCAAATTTCAATAATGCTTCAGTAACAGTATGCTAAAGGACTCCTTCATTTTTCACTGTCATATTTTAGAAAGTCAGAGGTTTGAATATGAGAGGAAATTTTAACTAGTGAACTAATTATTTTAATTTGATAGAATTTTTGTCATTTGCATGTTTGACAATTATTTATGACCACTATAGATAATTAGGGGTTATATATTTTTCAGAATACTGTTAACAGCATTATAAACATTAGCTGAACCATAAATTCCAATAGAGTATAAAACACTTTATGCTTTTGACCTTTTATAAAATATTCTCCTGTTTGAAAAAAATTGTCAAAATTATAGCTATCTTTCCAACCAATACCTGGTATTGTAAACAAGCTCTTGACTTCATATAGCACATTTAAATCTAAGTATTTGGTGGTAACCATTGATAACTGTCCTCATAAATCAAAATCTATTGGCTTTGTATATTTTAAATGGAGAAATATGGCATATTGTAAATAATAAATTATTTTCTAGTGAAAATCTTGTGTTTTTCAGCATTTTAATTATCTTTCCTCTTAACATATCTATAGGTGAAAAATTTAAGTTTCTGCACCACAGATAAGAAAACAAAATAGATTCTATATATACACATATAATATTAACCACTTAAAATGATCTAGCAGTATCATTTGCCTTTTCCTTGTCAAACTGAATGATTTGGGGGACAGAAATTGTATATATATTTCAGATTATTATTTTGACGTTTCACTGACCATTTCTATCTATTATGTTAGCTTAGACAGTGGCACTCACTATAGGCTATGTCTAACAATGACTACTGATGAATTCATAGATGAGTCTTTCACATCTGATGACTCCATCAATGTTAAAAGTCCTACTACTAAAATTGAGCAAATACATTTCCCAAGACCTTATCAACCTTGGTATGGAACAGATGAGCAAAGAGCTGAACTGAATTGATGAAAAGTATCCTAAGTCGTTCACAACTAATGATGGAGCTTGTAAAGTACAGAATCTCTGGAGAAAGGAACTGACTTGCCTTATATGCATCGTATTTTTATCTGCATTTCAATACTGCTTGAATATGTACTTCATTACAGGGCACAACTAAAATAGAAGGGCACCTGCTAAGTCAGAGCCATAAAACAGATCTACAGCCTGCTGGCATGTGAAATTTCTCTAATTTATATTTTTTATGAAACTACCCTCACATTATGTGGTTGGAAGCATAAATAATAAAGCATGTTACTTAAGCAATTTTACATTTACTGTATTAGTAAGTAAATGCAATGGCCACCCTTATTCTCAAACAATAAAAACTACCCAGCCTTTTCATGAAAGATGATTGCAATTTCCATTGGCCTGTATATGCAATAAAAAACCATAACTCATCAAAATTTTAGCTATTTTCTCTTAAGAAAGAAGAGCGATTTGCTTGAACACTGAACGTGATATTAAATATTCATGAAACTGAAAAGAGTTTAAGTACTAAGTAAAACTCAAATTCTTTTCAACTAGGTTGAAATTCTTTTTGAACCAGGTAAAAACTGCTACTAACTTGAAGAGGTGTTCAAAAACACTGTAAAAAGATGCTACAATATGTCCAAAGTGCTAGAGTTATTTGGAATTGATTTTTCTAAAAGGCCTGTTCCTCCTCTGAAATTGATTCATGATAACAGCCTCCATTTGGGTCAAACAGTATTTAACCGCTTGTAAATTTTAATTAAATGATTTGTCACTTTGAGCACATAGTTTGTCATCTTGCAACTAAACGATGTGTCTTTATCAGAAAATGACTCAGGGGGAAGGCATTCATCTAATTTGTCACTTGGACACCCATTAAGATAATTTGGTTGTTGCATAGGGATAAAGTTGAAGATTTGCAAAATGGAGTACACCACTTTTAGTAAGCAGGATCACATTGTAAACTATTAAAAAAAAACATAATTTGCTCTGTAATTAAATTCTAATAAGTACTTTACTTCTGGTCATTTTTCATTAGCAGATGTTGAACTTTCTGAGAAGAGAAAATCTTCTAGCTGAATTTAGTATCTACAGCAAAATCGGGGGCTTCAAGTGAAAAGCAATAAGCTTTAAATAAAATTATCTGGGAGAAAAACCCTTTCATCAGAAGAACTTACATCGCTGCAGACCCAGCTGAGACCCTGTCTGCAGCTTGGCTGATACGATCAGAGCTAGCCTGGAACAGAGTGAAAGGGACAACTGATGAATTATTGTAGAAAGAGCAGAGATCATAAAACCCTTCTCTACAGAAAGGTACATCTGGAAGAAGGAAGGTGTTAAATATATTAATTTTAGTGCCCCAAAGTTCTTAGAGAGTTAGTGTGTGTATGGTTGAGTGCTCAAGTCAAACAGTATAATTACAATGCTCTGGATCCTTTTCTACACTGATACAGGGGTGATGTTGCTCAACAAGGAACAGATTTGTTAACCAGAATTACAAGATAGGTTCAAATGTAAATTTCTTTTGAAACTGAAGAATAAAATCTTGTTAATCCAACTACTCTCAGGCTGTCCTGAAGGGTTCAGCGAAATCACCAACTGGTGTGTAGTGAAGGGAATTGAATCTGACCTGTGAGATCTTTTTACAACTAAATTCTAAGTCCTTGGAAGTCAAGGATGAAGTATTAGATGTCAACATTCCCCTCAGGGTTTATATACTCACAGGGCACCAAAATCAGCTGGGGCCTTTTGAAAATTTTTGCTGCCTAGACTCTATTGCATATATGCAGGTTCACTTGCTCTGAAGTAGGGCCCAAGCACTGGTATTTTTACATTCCAGTTTGTAACCAGAGTTAAGAAGCACTGGGCTGACATAGGCAGTGCTCATATAATATGCAGGGAATGGGGAAGATCTGTTTCTAATAGTAGAAGTATCAATCCCATAGTCATTCAGATTCCAGATTTAGCACCGTCTTGAATTTCTGTCTCTTCCTAACATCCTTTAACGTTGCCTCATCCCACCACTACCAACCTACACAACTGTTTGTTCTTCTTTGATTTCTTTTTTCTTTCTCCTTATGTTGTTGTCTAAATCCAGACACATTTACTAATTTCTGTAGAAAAAACTTTCCCAGCTAATGCTGTTTTCTGTCTCTCACATATCTTTTTATTCTGTTGATAAATGCTAGAAAAGTTCTCATCAAGTTATGCCTCCACTCAATAACTTCCAAAGGCCTTGAGACCTGGAACCATCTATCCCTACACAGTCTACTAGTTACTTAAGGTGACATTACTATTGCATTGTTTTTGTCAGCAAACTAGATTCCTGCCCAATAAATTAGTGAAATTTATTGTTCATTACAGAGACTTTCTGAAAGACCCATTAACTCTTCAATAGAAAGCATCAACAGGGGCACTTGGGTGGCTCAGTTGGTTAAGTGTCTGATTCTTGATTTCGACTCAGGTCATGATCAAGCCCTGAGATCAAGCCCTGCATTGTGATCGAGCCCCACATGGTCGGGTTCTGTGCTTACAGTGTGGCGCTTGCTTGGGATTATCTCTCTCCTCTCTCTGCCCCTCGCTCCCTTGCACTCTATCTCCTCTCAAAATAAATAACCATTTTTAAAAAAGCATCAACAGTTTATACCTAAAGACTTTTTTAAACCTCTCAGCTCAAAATCCTCAAAGTCTTCTCCTTGCAGTGCCCACTAATTCTAAGCTACTGTATTGCCCTTACCCAATCCTAAGTAAGTTCCACACTGAAAGACTTATTTAAACCAAAAATCAAGTTCTCAATAAAATCTAACCTTCCTTGTCTTCACACTCTGAGACACCAACAAATTTCTTGAGGAAGTCTTCTTAGTTATCTACCTGAAAAACAAACTCAACACTGTTTTATCAATGTGTTGAGTTAGTGACATTTCAGAAGGCATTATTCTACATTTCTTCAATTCCAACAGAACAGGGTCCCAGCATTCTTTCTCAGTCTGACATTCCAGATCTTGTAGTAGCTGAACCCCAGATATCTTTCTTACCTTATCTCTTGCTGTTCTATTTTACCTACCCTATGTTCCAGACCATCTGGGTGAACTTCTACTCTTTGCAGACATCATGGCTTTTCTTATTACATGCTATTCCCTCATACTGAAATCCCCCATTCATTTTGATTTTCACCAGAACTAACATTTGTGGGAAACTTAAAATTAAACAACTGGGATTGGATGACCTCTATGGTCCCTTTGACTCTTTTATGATCTATTATGGAGTCTGTACTAGCAGTGACAGAAGGAGTGAGAGATGGAAGAAGAATTGGCTGGAAGAATGGAGTGGTGTTGATTAATTATATATGCACCACAAGACAACCGGACTGGCTACTATTTTTTCCTAATTTAGAGATATTTACATACCCTGTGAGTTCACTTTACCTTTCTCCCACTGTTTGTTAGGTTCACCCTAATATAGCTTTTCTGAAATCTCGGTATATGAACTTTTGATTCTTTATTCTCCAGGATCGTGAATGTGGTGTGAGAAATGAAATTCAATTGGCCTAGTGAGATGTGCGCTTCATTAAGACAGATTGATTCATTCTTAGTATTCCAAGATCTTTTAGGGACTTCAACATTGGAAGCAACTTCATTTATCTGCAAGCCCATTATCTTCCTAGGCAGTAGAGCCAAGCTGACTGATCCGTAGCTGGCTGGTCTCTCTTTGGAAGCCTCTCCTTAGACTGTTTGGGAATTGGTGATGAGAAAAAGTATTTTTGTTTCACTCTGATTCATGAAAGAGAGAGCACATTTATATTCTCTAAGTGAGAATTCAGACCCAGGTGTCATTTATATATCTATTCAAAGGAAGGAGAAGGAGGAGGGGGAGCACGAGGAGGAGGGGGAGTGGGAGGGGGGGAGGAATGAGCAAGAGGAGAAATTACAAAACAAAAACAAGCTGAAAATGAAATAAAAGGTATAAATATGGAAAAAATACATTAGGTGTTCTAAAAATGAAGAATTGAAGTAAAAGACTGAAGATGTGGTAAACTTTACTTTGGGACAGTGGCACAGAGAAAAAGTGAACCATAAAAGAAATTCATAGCCAGAGTGATAAAGTGATTGCAAAATGTGTATTTGAATATATGTGTAGTTAAGAAAAACAGAAAGTAGATTGAAGGGCTCCAACAACTGTCTGAAGTGAATTTCTGCAGAAGAAAACAGAATGATATAGAAGAAATCCTTGATAAGAAAACAGGTAACACTTTTTCAGAATTAAATAAACATATGAGTGCTAAGATTGAAAGTGCTCATTGAATACTAGTCAAGATAAATGAAATTCTGTATATACTCAGACATGTTATAAAGATAAATGAAATTCAGTACATACTCAGACATGTTATGACATTACATTGAACCTGCAAAGGGCAGTACTATGAAGAATATCTTAAAAGCTAACAGAAATAGAGGATAGATTACCTCTATTACCAAGGAGCAACAATTAGCAAATTTCCCATTAGTACTTAGCAGATATCAGAAGACAATGAATAACAGCTTCAAAGTACTGAGGGAAGAGATAAAATCAAAAATAAAAAGCCTGAAGCCAGAATTAGACATTTCGTAAGACAATTGGGAGGAAATGGTTAATACCAGGCCTGCGACTCATTCATTTCCTACTGGGGACCTGGTTTGGTGGAGGGGAGAGGAGTAGTGAATGACTTTCATCTAACTTCCTTATAAACACGTCGATGACTTTGAACAGGCCTCTTTGCAGTATGATAATGGTATTTACTACAGATAGGGAGTCTTTATCTAGAAAATGTTTTTTTTGTAGGATATCCATGGTGTAACTAGATAGCTTCTTGTAAATGAGCCTGGACTTTATGGATGTATATGCTGGGGGCTGGGGGCTGGTCATCTAGACATTCCCCTATCTCTGCAATTATCAGAGTATAAGATGAAAGAGCTCCAAATCCCTAATGGCTTCTCTTGCGAACAGTTTAGCATATACAGCTCAACACTGTTCTGTCTATCTGAAATGAAAACACATCTTAAAGTGGGGAAAGAAACATTTTTGGAAGCTGCATATGCTGGTTTTGAGTTCCTACAGGAAATGAATGTTTTGCCTGAGCCTCTTGCTTGCCTATATCCTTCAAATCATTAATAAAGTTTGGTGCTGGGTAAGATCTATAATGTGTGGCAATGTTCTTTGACTATTCAACGCTTTGAGTTAACACAGCTATCATTCAAAAATCCTGAACAAATTTGCAAGCATACCTAGGGTAAGAAAGCTTGTCACCAATAGACTCACACTGAATAAACTAAAAACATATTTTAACAAAAGGAAAAATCACTCCAAAGGGAAGGACGATATGAAAGAAAAATGATGAACACAGAAAGTTGTATTTTTTGGCAAAGTTAATTAACTGTTGAAAAAAAGAAAGAAAACATAACAAAACCAGTGAATATGTATAGGTGCTCGTGTGTGACTAAATAGCAAAATAAAAATTCAAAACGGTGCAAGAACACTGTGTGTGCTCCTGAGAGGAGGGTATTCAGTAAATAACTAAACCATACTGTTTCTTGTCTTTTGGGGAAGAGGGTACTGAACAAATTTAAACACACTAGAAAAATTTGTATTTAACTCTGCATGTTAAAATGTATGAAAAATCACTAAAAGAATTGCAATATGTAACATCGGCATTTAACTTCCAAATCAATACAGGAAAATATGAAAAAAAGAAATAGAAGGTAGGTAGGGAGGAAAACAGAACATGTAAAATTTAAAAACACAATATCCCAAAATATATATTAATTATAGATAAATAGAAACATCTTACAAATAATATTCTTAATTGAGTTAGGCAAATAAATCCTAGACTAAAATTTAAAATACAAAGTGTTATCAAAAAGTTCAATTAATGATTTATATCCTCCTTTCCCATCTGATAAAATTTTGATATTATCTGATTTATTCAATTTGTAGTCTAATAATTTAGTGTTATATTTTATTCCGTAGTGTTTTCCTCTAGTGAATATAATATCTTCAATTATACTTTATTTCATTCATGTTCACTTGTTCAAGTATTTAGCTTTTAATTTGCAAGATATCATGTAGAATCATGTCATAGTGCCATCCATTTGGTGTTTATAAAACTCAATTTCTCCTTTGAGAGTTCTGTCTGGAGGTTGTAGTAAGATGATTTTTCTATTTTTTTTCCAATCCTGTTTAAAGTACGATTTTCTTTAAAGAATATTTAAAACCGTTAGAATATGTGTCATATTTTATATATTCTCATGAATTTTTCTTTATGTCTACCTGATCTATCTAGAGACAATATGGGTTACGTGATTGGTTTATAATTAAATGACAGGAAAGAAAAAAACAAAAAGGAAAACTCTACGGATCTTTAACAGCTTTAATAGACTGTAGAGTCAAACCTCGACTCGCATCTCTTTTTTCTACCAGTCGATTGTCATTTTTGACAATACAAACCAAAAGAAAATGAAATTAGAAAAATAATATATGGCCACTCATATTTCATCAGGTTGTGTAGTGAGGAATTTAACATTGCCAAAGCAATCTCTAAGCCCTTGAAATGTCATGCTTGATAGGAAGGTCTTTGCTTGCTTGGGGGTGTGGGCCTAGCCAGATAGAAACAGTGTGGTGTAGAAGCTGTGAGCCACATCAACAAAGTGATTTAGGGTAGGGGCTTCGGGTCACATGATATCAGCTCTATCTTCTGAAGGCTTGGCAGCAGATCCATTACGTGGGCAATCAACTGTGTCCGCATGATAGAGCCCCAATAAAGGCTGCAGACGCAAAGGTTCAGGTGAGTCTCCCTGACTGGTGCTCCTCTGTACATGTTGTTACATATCAACACCAGGATAGTAACTTGGTCTTGACACCAAGGGAAGAGGACAATGGAAGTTCCATGGTTGGGGTTTGTCCTGGACTTGGTTCTAGGTTTTTCCCTTGGCTGATTTTAATACGTATCCTCTAGTTGTAACAAATAGTAATCACAGGTTTAGAGTTCAGTGATTTCTGTGAGTCCTCCTAGAGAATTATTAAAACCGAGGGAGGTTTTGCGAATACCCTTAACTAGTAACTAGGTAAAATAAAAATAGTGAATGCGTGCTCAGGTATGCAATTATAAGTTTATTTCCTTCACCATGACTTGTAAATAATGAGCAAGTATTGTTGAGTATCAGCTTAATATGTACATGGAGAACTGTCTAAGAATCAATTTTAATTTTAACCAAGACTATTGGTGAACATTCCCTATACGAACAAACTGCTTAATCCGTGCAGTTTTAAAGTGTTTAAAAAAACAGGCAGCCTTACTTAATATCAACAATACGAAGTAACTGGCAGGTATTTCAAAGTCTGCTTTTGTGTGTGTTTTAGCAGCAAATTTTGTTGACATTCACTGGAAACCCATCTTTAGGGCAGAAAATTTGGCAGATACTTTGTTCAGCAGGTTTCTTGACAACTGTGTATGAAAAGCTATTTTTTGCCTTTCACAGGGACTGGTCAAAGGCTGAGGTTTGCTTTTGGTGACATTGCGTTAATTGTCTCCCTTGAGGCTGCCAGAGCGCTAAAGGCAGGTTAGCATTTCCTGACTCTTGCTTCCTCTTGAGTCCATGCTTCTTGCCTTCTAATAGCACTGTTTATGCCTGCAGCATGGCTGGCTGCCACCTTCCCTGCTTTGCTGGGACTTCCTCTTTCACCTTTACTTACGCCTGTCTACTGAATTTATGGGAGAAAGTGTCCAGTTACTTTAGTCTAGTTAGCTGCAGTTGATGCTGGATGGGCAGGGTGGTTAGTTTTGAGGAGAAGCAGGGTTAGTAGAAGGTGAAGCTCTTGCTCAAAACTCTATGACCCTTCTGCTTAAGGTATTTTGTTCCCTTAGTAGATTATGGTGCTTTGTTATATTTATTTTCAGTATACATTTTTGGTGTAGAACTCAGATGTCTCAGAGAGACTGAGGAGATAATCCTAACAGACAACAATATTTCACTTTGGGAATTTTTTTTTCTTCTTCTTTTTATACACAAGGTCAAAGGTCAAAACCAGTAGGGAGCCAGAGGGCATGAGAAATGAAAAAAAAATCATGATGATCTTATGCTTTTCTTGTATCATTTTAACAGTGTTTTCAAATAAACCCCAAACTGTCTCTGTTTTATTGGGGTGTTTTTTCATAGGTTTTCATAAGACAAAAGTATGCGTTAATCTTTTGTTCCACTTTACTTTGTTCTCCAGGGACTGACCCTCATACTGTTGATTTCTTTTGCTAGTAAAAGACCCACTCACTGTGGCAAACTCAAGATGTGTGTGCATATGCACATGTGTGTACGGTATGAAAATACTCTGATCATTGTATTTTTTCTGACCATTCTAAAGAAGATAAAGGCTGAATATTTTATTCCTATTTAATTCTACTCATTTATTTAGTCTTCCCAGTGTCTATTTCCTTCTCCTCAGTCTACAGTAACTTCATATTTATTTGGAAACCATATTTTTCTTTTATTCTCAGTTTGGAAAGGAATGATCCCCTAGCTGACTTAACACATCACCATGTCCTATTCCTCTGGACATAGGAAACAGTTAATGAAGCACTTTGGGCCATGAAGCAAAAGCACATCCTGGAATATGTGTAGGAGCAACCGGAATAAATCCCTTTTAGGGTCCCCGGATGATATTGTGTGAGGATGAGAGGTCAGTAATTTACATATCATTTTGCTACTACAGAGAGATAATTAAAGTTGTTGATTGTTAGTGGAGGCACCTAAAGATGAAGATGATATTATAGATGCTGGACAGATAGACAAAGGGAAAATATACGTCAGTGACGCTCTCTAGCAGCTAGATCAAACCTTACCTAAAGCCTACATCTTATCCTTTTCTTCTAGAGTCACTGGGACGTAATTGACATATAACATTGTATAAGTTTAAGGTGTACAGCCTGTTGATTTGATACACGTATATGTTGCCAAATGATTACCACCAAAGATCAATGTACCTGAAGCCAATCCCTCCTATATTTTCAGTTACATGAACCAATATATTTTTTATTAAGCTATTTTAAGTTTTTGTCTGGCACTTTAAAACATTAAAGTCCTACAAGACAGTCCTACAAATATATAGAAAATATATAATATATATAGAAGTATATATATATATAGAAAAATATATAAATATATATGATATATATATAGAAAATATATAATCTAAGTATAAAAGTTTCTTTATTAATAACTTTTTTCATCAGAACTAGGCAGAAATAATTATTTTACTTTACTAACATAAAAATAATATAGAAGAACCTGGTTGAGATTTACAAGTTTCCAAATCTTAACTCTACTTATCCTTGGGTTGAGTAGCTGTGCTAGTCAGTTGAATCTGCTCTAATGATTTTCATTGCGCTTCTTTAGCTGGCCTGGATCAGCTTCCTACTGTCTTATTCTTGCCTGCTCTTCTCTCTACCTGCTGCATCTCTACTTATGCACGCCAGCAGTACCCTGACATGGGATGGAAAAAAAACAATCAGAAAACCAGCATCCCATTTTAGCTGGTTGGATGCAATCCAGATAAATTCACTATCCAGTAGAATCAATCAGTAGAAGAAAGTCATTATGAAAGTATGTCTCACTTGCTTGTTTTCTCTTCCCGACAGGCTAAATATTTAATAAGAATCCAGGTGTTATTTATTCATTTTTATTAGGTCCTCCTGACACCCAATCCTACATTGTGATGGGCAATTAAGGTAAATATACGCTTAAGGGAGAAAACTTTGCTTCTGGGAAACTATTTTCACACCAATCCCAGTCCAATTGAGTTATAGCTTAAATATCTCTTGCTTAAAATATTTATTTATAGGTTGTAGATATACTTTTAACTATTTGTATTCTCTTATTCATGAGAAAATTAGAGACTCTGATTGGTAGAGAATCTTTTTCTCTGCCAATATGCAATTAATATTGTCATTGATTTTGTTATCTACAGTGGTGTTGTTGCTTATTAAAGTTTCTTAGAAGCTCTGCGATTGCTTGCATGTAAATAAATTACAACTACAGAGTTGTTTACTATGCTTTGAATATTTGTACTTCTTTACATGGTTTAATCTAAATGTTAGTTGGTTATGAAATTTTCAAGGATGGCTCACTTAACATTTTCAGGTTTTTTTGAAAGAGTGAAAATTGATTAAATAGAATGCCCTGAAAACAATGAATTCGATAGACTACATTTCAGTCAACCCATATAATTACAGTGGCCATATTTCCCTAACTCCTATTAACAACAACAACAACAACAACAGTCAATATGTACTGAGTGTTTACTATGTGCCAGGCATTGTTCTAAGTTCTTTACAGAAAACAATTCATTAAGCCAACCATATTATTTGCAATATTATTTCCCCCATTTTACAGACAAAGAAACTGAGGCCAGAGAGGTTATCTGCTTAAGGTTTTAGGAAAATAAGTAACTACTGAGTAAAATTGCAAATTCCCATCTCCCTTACCTTGTTCTACCTATTAGAACCTACCTAATAGGTTCTTACCTATTACCTTTGAAAGAATAAATCTTTGTTTATTTACTGCTGTATCCCAGGCTTAGACCAGTGATAGAACAGTGGGTAGGTAATGCAGACTGAATGAATGAAGTTTAGCACCAGTGTTAAAAAACAGGGAATGTAGCATCAGATCCTTGCTTTTACCCTGATGCTATGCTGCTTCAGAACCAATGAGCAACAAATAGAACTCTGCACTATGGAAAAATAAGAAGAGATATTTAGTTTTTTTTATATGTTTACTTATTTTTGAGAGAAAGACAGAGACAGAGTGTGAGAGGCAGAGGAGCAGAGAGAGAAGGAGACACAGAATCTGAAGCAGGCTCCAGGCTCTGAGCTGTCAGCACAGAGCCGGAAGTGGGGCTCGAACTCACAGACTGCAAGATCATGACCTGAGCTGAAGTCAGATGATTGACTGGGCCACCCAGCCACCCCAAGAAGAGATATTTAAAGTAATAACTTAGGGGGGCACCTGGGTGGCTCAGTTGGTTGAGTGTCTGACTTCCGCTCAGGTCATGATCTCACAATTCGTGGGTTCGAGCCCCGCGTGGGGCTCTGTGCTGACAGCTCAGAGCCTGGAGCCTGATTTGGATTCTGTGTCTCCCTCTCTTTCTGCCCCTGCCCTGCTTGCTTGCTTGCTTGCTCTCTCTCAAAAGTAAATAAAAACATTAAAAAAGATAAAATAGTAACTTAGGAATGTTGGCCACATCTGGAACTGTGATTAGCATCTTACATCCCCAATCTCTAATTCTTCCAAAGAATCCTGAAGGGTAGGAATACTTATTTCTTGTTTAGAATTGATTAAACAGGGACTCAGAGAGGTCAAATGACTTACCTAAAAGCCTTATGATTAATAAAGATTGGCGCCTGAGTCTGATTTTCCCTTTTCACATAAATTCTTAGGTTTCTTCTCTTAAACTCTAATTCCTTTATTATATATGATAACAATAGCCAATAGCCTATTAAAAGAGATGCATCATTGTCACTGTTTTACATGCTTATATCATGTAATAAATTTCACTTTAGAACTCCGTGAGGTAGGCACTATTATTAAGACTTTGCCAGGCAAGAAAATGGATGTGGCACATGCTTGAGGTCATATAGTTCGTCACAAAGAAAAGAAAGACCAAACCCAGGCCTTTCCACACTGTCCCGAGCTGCCTTCCTTCCAGAAGTCCCGCCCAGAGCTTGGCACAGTGGGTGCTCAGTCAGGGCTTGCCGGCTTGAAAACATCAGAAAAAATATGTGATAAATTTAGCTTCTGTACACAAATATTTTTGCAAACTCTAATCCTTTCTCTTTACTGTAAGGATCCTTCTTTAAGCAATGACTGCTGGATACCTACACCATTTGGATAACTGCAACCCTTCCCTTGATTTTGTCCGCATATAATGAGTATAAATAGGTGAGTCATGCTGCTTCCTTTGGTGTTTCCATGTCCAAAAAGGCAAAAATGGTAAAAATTAACTGTCTATCGACTATGAAGATAAAACACAACTTTTGAGCTGACTGGTATTCCTTGGAGCACAGTTTTGTGTGAATGGTTTTGAGATATTTCTACCAATAAAGACTATAGTAATTCTTGCAATTATTCACGGTATGTTCTTTCAAAATAAAATCACTTTGTAAATTTTATTAGTAAGAGATGATACAGAACCTTAGGCACTGATTATCATGGTCCTCACCATCTTGTTATTGTTGTTATTATTGTTGTTTTTTGCCTTTTATGAAAGTATTTCTTTAAGAGATCTTTTTTTTTTAAATTTTTTTTAACGTTTATTTATTTTTGAGACAGAGAGAGACAGAGCATGAACGGGGGAGGGTCAGAGAGAGGGAGACACAGAATCTGAAACAGGCTCCAGGCTCCGAGCTGTCAGGACAGAGCCCGACGCGGGGTTCGAACTCACGGACTGTAAGATCATGACCTGAGCCGAAGTCGGCCGCTCAACTGACTGAGCCACCCAGGCGCCCCCGTTTTTTTTTTAAGTATGGACTTTTATTTAATTACTGCCTGATGAATAAATGTTTTCAGTCTTTGGAGGTAAATGTTGCATTCATACTTCTGGTTTCACATTTATTAATTTTTGGGGCGCCTGGGTGGCTCAGTTGGTTAAGCATCAGACATCAGCTCAGGTCATGAACTCATGGTTCGTGATTTCGAGCCCCGCGTGGGGCTCTGTGCTGACAGCTCAGAGCCTGGAGCCTGCTTTGGATTCTATGTCTCCCTCTGTCTCTGTTCCTCCCTCGCTCTTTCTCAAAAATAAACAAACATTAAAAAAAAATAAAAATTAACATTTATTAATTTTCCTTTTGTTCCTCTCCTCCCCCACACCAGCTCAGATTTGTGTTCCTCATTCTCCCTGTCACTTTATTTTCTGGACACTAATGGACACTAGCCTAATCCTGAAGACCAGAAGCCCAATTTCTGTAGCAAATTACAAACCATTGAGCTTTAGGACTAATATACCATTTCATTTCCAGACCTACGTCTTTTGATATCGATGCAACACTGAATCATGAGCAATAAAGTTGCTTAATTTTTAAAGTGCCATTAACTCTTCATACTCATACCTTTATACACTAAATAGGCAAAAGATGGAAACAGAATCCACACCACAAATAGCTGTATATCTTCATTGTTGCCAAAGCAGAAACACACTAATATGAAATAACTAGTTTTGGAAACAGTAGCAAAAAGGTATTTTGGGCTGAGTCATTGAGAAACTTCTTTCATATATAGAATTTATTTTCAACATGAAAGGAAAAAAATGCCACAGATCATCTTTCAAAATAAAATAAAATAAAATAAAATAAAATAAAATAAAGGTATTGGGAAACACTGAACAAATTCACAAAATCGTTTTTAAAAAATTTTTAATGTTTATTTATTTTTGAGAGAGACAGAGAAACAGTGTGTGAGAGGGGGAGGGGCAGAAAGAGAGGGAGACACAGAATCTGAAGCAGGCTCCAGGCTCTGAGCTGTCAGCACAGAGTCCGATGTGGAGCTTGAACTCATGAACTACAAGATCATGACCTGAGCCAAAGTCGGACGCTTAACTGACTGAGCCACCCACGCATCCCAACAAAATATTTTCTGATTAAAAAATGCTTATACTTGTCAAGAAAGCAATCATTAATTTAAACAAATCCAAGATCAAATGACTAAGAAATTTTTATGTTCTGTCTTTCCATTTTTAATTCTCGTTTTTCATAGGAATTTGTGCCATTACAGGACTTTCAGTTTGTTTATAAATAAAATGTTTTAATACCATCATTCTTAAGCCACACACAGTAAGTCTCCAAACTGGACATGGCAAATAGAAGTTGTGTTTATCAGGATTATCTTAATACCTACTTCACATCTGTATTTCCCTGAGTCCTTTGTGGACATAACTGTTACTAATTCATTAAGTCATGGAGGCATTAATTCAACAATAATTAACAGCTAACTTTGTACCATCTGCCCTAATTTCTGGGGATAAAATTGTGAATAAAGCACTGCCCTGATGAAATTTACATTCTAATTGATGAGGGAAAGGGCAATTAAAAAACACAAAAGTTATTTAATATAAATGAGATAAATAAATGAGTCAGTGGAGGTTAATGGAGAATGCCGGGGTGGAATGCAATTAGCAAAATGGTGGTCAGGGTAGGGCCCAACAAGAGTGGGCATCTGAGCAAAGACTTGAAGAAGTCAATAAGAGGCCATGTGGGTATCTAGAAGAAGCATATTCCAGGTAGAAGAACAGCCAGTGTAAAGGCCACGAGGCAGGGTCCATCTGGCAAGACATGTTCTAGAACTAGCACAGAGGTCAGTCTGATTGAAGCAGATTGGCCAAAAGAAAGAGACTAGGAAATGAAATCTGAGTAAAGGCAGTGTGTCAGATCATGCAGGGTTATATAGACTAATATAAGGTCTTGGGCTTTTTACTCCAAGTGAAAGGGAAACAGATCTATGAAAACCTTTGAGGAAGAAAATGAGATGATATGACTTACATTTTAAAAGTTGGGAATGGGGCAAGAACATAGCATGGGTCCCGATGGGAAGTTTTGCAGTAATCCATAATAGAGAGGATGGTATCAGCATTACATCTTAACCTCAAAGATGATTGGATTCTATTAAGATATTGGTGTGTGTGTGTGTGTGTGTGTGTGTGTGTGTGTGTGTATGTAAAACCATTATGGTGGGCATGACATAGAGGTTTTATCTTCAGTTCCAACTCTCGTCCATTGGTAGTGACTGCCAGGTGTGTTAGAGTGAAAAGAGTCTAGGGCCATGTTCATGCTCAGAGGGAGAGTCCCAAAATTGTGAGAGGTGGCATGGCAGCAAGATGTCAGGGATGTTCTCTCTCTGTTCAAAGGCAACTGTCAGTAGTGGATTGTAAACAGGTGAAGACTTTCTTTTGGCTTAAAACACATACAATAAATGAAAGTGCCTAGCATTTAACAGTAATTTCTACAATAGCAGTATCTAAAAAGGTTTTAAAGGGGAGCCTGGGTGGCTCAGTTGGTTAAGCATCCGACTTCGGCTCAGGTCATGATCACGGTCCCTGAGTTCGAGCCCCGCGTCGGGCTCTGTGCTGACGGCTCAGAGCCTGGAGCCTGTTTCAGATTCTGTGTCTCCCTCTCTCTCTGACCCTCCCCCATTCATGCTCTGTCTCTCTCTGTCTCAAAAATAAATAAACATTAAAAAAAAAATTAAAAAGGTTTTAAAAGTGGCACTTTTACTAAGAATTTCCTTCACCTACGTTTCTATTCCTCAGGACTAAAGAGCAAAAATGCCTAGATCATTTTCTATATTCTCTGGAAAATAATTGGTTTACTCTTGAGGAATATAAACGTGAAAGCCATATAGAGATTTTAGGTAAACTAATCAACTATTACCATATTCTCCTTAATATGACTATGGACTTTGAACCTTGACGGAGAACTAGCTTTGCAGATATCAGCCTCCCATCCTATTTCAGCTTTTCAAATAGGCTTTTTTTTTTAATGTACAACAAATTTTGTGGTTATTTAAACATTCTTAGAGTAACTCCATTTGGGCACATGGATGAAATACCAGCTGGATGTTACCCTGTAGTATGATTGGGATACTATTCTCTTTCTCCACATGATATTATATTTTTCATTCCCAGGGTCAACTAATTTTATTTATTGCCACTGCCGGTAGCCCTTAAATATATAAGAATCTCCATATACATCTGTATAAAATAAAGCCTTGAAATTATTTCTTCAAAACAGCAATCATTTGCATTTAGCAGGCAGAGCAAATTTATCTTTCTGTATAATGCTGCTACATCTTAAAAAGGCGATATCATAAATGAGATTATCCCTTCAGAAAGCAATCCCAGACTAAAATAAATCAAGATATGGAAACCTTACAAGTGGCCTTTAATATATTGGATATTACCAGAAAGTATGTGCAACTCAAATGTTCTAAGACAACAATTTATTGTTGAATTCTCAATGTAGGTTTTCCTTTTAACAATATATTATCAGTCTCTATCCAATAGAGTTAATAATCTCCCATCCTTTTGTAGCTGTGAAAATCAGCCTAGAATCATTCCAGTTGAAGTCTTCTAGTCCAGTTCCTTTTTTATAGTGATGGGGAAACTGAGGCCCAGAGAGCGAACAGTGAATAACAAAGATAAGAAACTACTCCATCTAAGTCACTAAGGATTTTTCTCGTGACACTATACTGATTGCATCTAAGTTTTCCTTATATAAAACTCTATCTCCAACTGCCATGTAAGCAAAAGGAATACAATAAACCTTTAATATGTGGAGTGCTTTAATATGTGGACTGTTTTTACATTTTTTTTGACTAATGAAAATATTCTACAGAGTTTTTTCTAAGAGCAGATAAAAAAATACCCTGATAATTAAATAACTGTCCCCAAGATTGAGGTTATTCCAATGAGATGAAGGACAGGATTCCAACCCTGAAAATTTTTGTCTTTTCTTGGTTCGTAGATAAATGGGGGAGCAGATGGAGAAAGGAGAAAAGGCACAGCCGGGGGAACAGCAAATTCATGCCATTCTCTATCCTCCTCCTGACCATATCCATTAGCATATAATCTTCATGGTAAAAGAAAAGAAGGCAAAATTCAAAGTATTTCGTTAGTCTCAAAGAGACTATGAAAGGATTGGGAGGTACTTTTCTAATAATCCAGCTGATACTTTAAATATCTTTAGCATGTCCCCAATCAATGCAACATTCAGGCTCAAACATAGCCCTTGAAACACAAAGTAGGTCTCGTCTTTTTAGTACCTGAAACTTTTCTATTGCTAGTTAAGCTTCTACTGTTGGAAACTTGGTTTTAATAGAATATTGTTCTGATGGTATATGAGTCACACATAGACATTTCAGAGTCCCTTTTATTTCCACTCTGAATGAAAACCAAGTGAGAACTAGAATAAAAACATATAAGCTAATTTAAATATTTAGCATGGTTCCTGGCAATAGTAAGAAGTCAGTAAATGCCATTAGTAATAATATAGACAACACTTTAAATTATAATTAACAGTGTTAGTGTTCCTATTTTTATTATGTAAAATCATATAGTTTCTAACATGTTTAGGTATTTTTTCCCCATAATGCTCCAGTACATCAGTCTTGAGACTTAGTCAGGTGAAGAACTGTGTTTACTTAATTGCCCAAAACAGCAAGGCGATACAGCAGCTGGAAAGGTCTTGACCATTTCTACTCCATATAGGGAACTCTTCTTCTTCCATATAAGAGGAAGAGACAGAATACACAGAAGTTTTTTCACCTCTTAACTTGTTTGAAGAGGAAAAAAAGATCTATCTTAAAAACATCCAGTCTTTCCTTTTAAGACCACACCACAATTTTAGGAAGTAATCCCTAAGTTACCATAATGAGAGGCCAGCAGAGCAGAATCAGGAATGTTCTTGATGAAACAGTCCTACATACTAATGGCTTTGTCTAATGCTGAAATAACATCTAAAGATTCACAGTCCTCTCCATCTACTGGGGGACTACTTTCTTCCCTCTCTTCCTCACTGCTGTCTCCCAGGAAGATGATTTTAGTATAATACCTGTAACTACTCAAGAGCTCTCTCCTGACGTGTACTTTGTTCTCTGAACCCTTTTAAGTTGTAGCTTCTCTGATTATTTTGGTCCCAGAGTTTCATGCCTTTTACACACTGTTATTCTAAATTCCATGAGTCACTTATTGGCTCATAATACAGGTCTTTCAAACCCCTCTGAGTTTGCACATTTTGTTCTATACTATTTGCCCCCATTTTTGTGACATTAGCCAAATTCACTAATATGAAAGCTGCCTAGGATGGTTCAAAATGAAAATAATGGGCTAGCTGAGGAGTAAATAATACTTATTTATGAATGACAAAGTTTTGCTCACAAACTTGGTTTATGGTGTAAGTAGTTTTTTATAACTATATACCTTATTATGCGGCAAAAACAAAAGAAAACAGAAGCCTTAATAAAAAAAATGGTTAAAAATGAGCAGAAGTTTCCTTTTGTAAGCAAATGTGCTTTTCCTTGAAATGTAAAAAGTCATATTTGCTCATTAACTTTCTTTATAATATAGTACATTTGCAGCAACCAAGTTTCTATTTGAAATACACATTTTCCAAAACATATTAAGGATGTGTTAAGTAGAACAAATAAGCTGACTTGGCATTTTTTCTAACATCCTTCTGATATGTTTTCTTACACTGAAGAGGCTGGGAAGCTAAAAATGACTTTCTAGCTCCTTTGGAGTTCGCTTTCCATACCTAATTTTTATTCTTTTTTTTTTAATGTTTATTTATTTGAGAGAGAGAGAGAGAGAGAGAGAGAACACACACAAGGGAGGGACAGAGGGAGGGGCAGAGAGAGAATCCCAAGCAGACTCCATGCTGTCAGCACAGAGATCGATATGACGCTCAGTGCCACGAACCTGGGATCATGATCTGAGTCAAAATCAAGAGTCAGACGCTTAACCGACTGAGCCACCCAGGCACTCCCAGATGTAATTTATTTTCTAAAGATCCGATGAATATGCTCAAGACTTAAAATTCAGAACTTCAACAGTTTAACAGGGCGCAGTGGTATGTGGGTCCCTTTTGCTCATGGGAAACTTACAGAAATGGTGTTCTCTTGGAGTTCACAGTGCCAGCTACTAAGGTTCTACTTAAGGCAGGAATTTTCTAGAAGCAATAGTTTTGGGATGGACTTCCTGAATTCTTCAGCCTCCTGGTTTGGGTAACATAGCAGTTTCCTTGGTGGTGGTGTTCTGGTAGCCAACCCTTGAGACCAGCCTACAGCCTGTTTTTATTGCATCCCTCTCAAACAATTTTGTCAGCCTAATTCCCTCTAAAAAGTCACTTTCTGGTTATGAGTCTAGAGTGGTTTTTGCAACAGAACTCTT